>NC_137820.1:50585912-50595912 GCF_963921795.1 Nannobrachium achirus
TTCTGACGTGTTGGAGGCTGTACTCTGTGGCCATCTAAAGAGCACACAGCACGTGCACACATTATATGGTACACACACAGAGGATGTCTATACAAAACATTGCATTTCTCCCCTTTTCATTCCAGAGCACAAGCAACATAAGCATTTCCACACGCATGCACACACACACACACACACAAACACACACACACACACACACATCAATATTGATATCTTGATATGAAACTAGATATAGCCTTGGATTTTGGATATCGTAACATCATGAAGCGTGCCATGTCTTGGCCATCTGGCCAGTGATGTATATCGGACCAGTTACCCATATATGGAGACCCCTGGTACCCATATATGGTGATCCATGTATATGGAGATATCCTGTGAAAGCCCAAACATGCTTACTGAGTTATGTATTTGTTATGTGAAAGTCCTATGATGTCTATGACATCTGACATCATACCCTTTATGCCCATATATGGAGATTCCTGTCTGTAGAACCAGCCACACATATATGGCTGTCTTGGCCATCTGTCTTGGCCATAGTGTGGATATGTGGCCAATGTGGCCTCCATACATGGGCATTCCCATATGAAGTCCTGTTAGATATGGGCTTAATATTGATGACATCAGGGAACTCCATGTATGGGTATAAAAGGGATTGTTAGTGTGACAACACAGTGAAGCCAGAGCAGCAAACCCAGTGGTTCCCCTGACATCACAGTGATGTCAGAGCATGATGTCAGAGCGGCAAAAGTGTAAACGTCCAGACGGAGCCAGCATGTGCCGTTTCACATACTAAACTGCGACCTTCGGTCAGAAATAAACCTGTAGGAGAACACTCTACGAAGCGGTAAATAAAATAGGCGTTATTTTATGACAGAGAATGAGAGGTGAAGAGAGAGAAAGACGGATAAGGTATTGATTGTAAACTGGAACATTGCCCACGTGCACCACAAGGGCAATGTTCTGTCATTTGAATCCAAACTGTTTTTGTGGTGGGCTTTAGTTTAGTGTAGTCGTAGAGTTACAGCTACCCTGTGTGTGTGTGTGTGTGTGTGTGTGTGTGTGTGTGTGTGTGTGTGTGTGTGTGTGTGTGTGTGTGTGTGTGCGTGTGCGTGTGCTTTTGCGTGTGCGCGCGCGCGCAAATCGTGAAAATTATAATTATGACCCGGTTCTATAAGTGTCTTTTGAATCCTTCTAAGATTTTTTGAAAAACCTGTGTTTCTTTGTCAGCAATCTGGCCAGCCATCGTCAAAGAAAACGTCCTTTTCACTTAACTGGAGCTCAGTTAGTTTCTTCTTGAGAGACTACTATGTCAGTGGTTCTCAAACTTTTTCATGTGAAGGACCCCCAAAATTATATTTATTTGGCCACGGACCCCCATCTCAAAATATTTAGTTCCAGCAGGGACCACCCAGAAGCAAAATTTGAGTTACAAACGTTCACTTAAAAAATACATATATTCAAATATTTTCACAAATTTTCTCGACTTTTTCAAAAATAGCAGATCTACAAGCTCGCAGCGCGGCGCTGTGAGCTTGTATATCTGCTATTTTTCAATGGTTAAAATGCCTAAATGGGTTTTAATTTATACTCCATCACATAATGTTGCCGCTCCCTGACAGGAACTGACACACAAGCTAATAATGCGTCGCAGTATAAATGTGTCTAGTTATACAATAGGTGAACAGTGTAACATCTAATGGTGTCCTCGGTCCTCTGCACCCCACTCGTTGCACAGTAAACCAGAACATTGCAGGGATTCTCTCTCTCTCCATATATGGATGTCGCCTCACTTGCAAAGTTCCTCCAGCTACAGTGTAGAATAGAATTCAGTGGTTCTCAACCTGTGCGTCAGGACCCGCAGGGGGGTCCCCAAATTATTGTGAGGGGTCCTCAGATGATTAACTTATTAATGTGCAACACTGTTTTCTCACTCCACAGTAAACAAACCAACAAGTGTATAGCACATTTCTAAAGTGACAATTTAAAGACATTTTAATACCTTAAACATTGGATAAAATAGTAAAATATTAGAGGCAGAAATTGTGAAAATAGCCGATCTACTGTACATGCAAAATAGAACCGTGTTATACAAAATGTAATGCCTCAACGTTTAGTGCTTGTCAGGGTGTGCGTGTGTGTGTGTGTGTGTGTGTGTGTGTGTGTGTGTGTGTGGGGGGGGGGGGGGGTCCCAGGGGCGGCATAGCCCAGGGGTAGAGAAACCGTTATTAGAGCACGAAGGGTTCCCGAAGGGTTCCCAGATCGAATCCGGGCTCTCCCTGAGTTAATGTCGAAGAGTCCTTGGGCAAGACTCTGAACCCCTAATTGCTCCCGGTGAGTAGGTTGGTGCCTTGTATGTGCTGTGAGTAGGTTGGTGCCTTGTATGTGCTGTATGTGCTATATAAATGCACCATTTACCATTTTTACCATTTAGTTAAAATATGATGATAGAAGATAAATACGGTCTTACGAGTCAACAGTGATTTGTCTGTGACTCACTCCCACATACTGTAGATGCAGGGTCCAGTTTGTTTCGTCAATAGCAGTGTTATATTTTTTTCGTAATGAATGCCCTACTAACAAGAGTGTCGCACTAAAGTCGTGGAAATGGCACATCTACAAGATCACAACGCGTCGCATCATGGCTCGTAGATCGGCTATTGTCAACATTTTAAAACAATAAGGGAAAAGGACTTTTTTTTTCCTTTTTTACATACAAGGTTTCCACCCGACAGCAACTATATCCTTTAGGGACTTTGTTCTCAGGTGCTGAAAGAAAATGCATGGGAGTGATTCCCTCCAGAGGTTGACAGACAGGAACGTGAAATGTTTCCCCTGGAGTGTAGTGTGTGTTGGAGAGTGACAGACAGACGGGGGGGCGTGGGGGGGGGGGGGGGGTGACAAAGAGAAGAGCGACTGATACAGTTGGCTCGAGAGGGGGCATGGGAGAATATCCCCTGAGGTTAGCATATCGTCACTGTCGGGCAGAAACCTCGTATCTCCAAGTTTCAAATTGGTAAGATTTTTTCGTGAATTAATTTAAAGCCCTGCTTCATCATACAAGAGTAGCCATAAATTATTACACTCGTAGATGACTTTTATTTTGTAGACTTTTTCACTCTACGTAGCTATAATGAATATACTGTAGCCCATGGAGTGTTGGCAAGCCCGTTTGATTCCATTACTGCTCCAAACATTACAAATGCAAAATATAAGGTGCTTTCCTTTTTGCCCCAAGTGTAATCTGTCGATTCGGATCCTCTTCGGAATGTGTCAGTTCATATTTTTCAATAAAGAAGTGTTTTACTCAAGCTTGTCTCGGAATCTCATTGCTTTTCCTCGCTTCGTCGTTTCCCGCTGTTGCGCAGTTACGCTCATTTGGGGAAACGGGGAAAAGCAATGAGATTTCGAGACACGCTTGAGTAAAACACTTCCATGGGCTATGTTCGTTATAACGCTATGTAGTGTGAAAACGTCTACAAAATAAAAGTCCTCTACGAGTGTTTTGTGACCAGTCGTATACCAGTCGTTCTCAAACCATGTTCATGTTGAGGAAAGGATTTGGCCGCCGACCACTATCTGAAAACATTTTGTGCCATGGACCCCCTTACAAGATTTGCGTTGTTAAAATGTTTCTAAAATGTTCTCATTGATAAGCTTGCATGTAAGCTTATAAATTGGCTATTTTCATGTAGCCGATGTGTATATACAGTACAGTAGGGATAAAGTGGTTACACACACTGATTTTGAAGCTATGTGTGCATGTGTGGTGGCGTGACATACAGTATAGATGTATGTATTCGACAAATAATGATGGCATCAATCTGGTCATCCTGTTCCTCTACAATTTACTCCCATAATGCAAAGCACCCTCTTTCATCTGTAAAATTAAAACATCTCTCCTTCTAGTCTGGCTTTAGTTTTATTGTTTTTGTTTCATCAGCGTGCTTTGAAAGGCTTCAATGAAAGTATTGATTTCCAGGCTGCTCCATGTACAGTTTTAGTCCCCAGGCATCCCATTAATCAACTAAAAATACCTCGGTCCTCGTGGGATTCCTTATTATGTATTAAAAAACCCTAATTGAGCGCCCAGGAACTAACGTGCCTCAAATCCCATTCCAGACAGTTAACGCTGGCACAGCCTGGCAGCATGCATAAAAAGGACGTTGAATTCTTTGGTTTCAACAAGGTTCTTTGAAAAAATTGTCTCTGAGATTTTTTGACATTTCTGGCGACAAAGACACTCTTCAGTGAACAAAGTGAGTGTTATCTCTCTGTCTTGTGGTTGGTTGTGTTTGTAGTTCCTCAGAGGGATTGTAGAGGGGTTTGTACCTCCTAACCTCCTCCAGCAGCCTTTCTTCATAGCGTTCCATTGTATGATGATGGCAGATTAAGGAGATGGAACGAAGTGAAACATGAGCACCTTGAAGTGTTTGCCAAATCACACACGCATATCTGTGTTCACGTCTGTGTCTCTGAAGTGATGTTCGTTAGTTACTGTCGATCTAGGACAGTGGTTCTTCTCAACCTGTGCATATTGCAAGAGGGCCCCCAAATAATTCCCAATTATTAGTTTTTCATGATAATGTAACTTTTTTTTTGTTCAATATCTTTATTCACGTCTTATACATCAGCAATTTACATTAAACATCAATTAAATATTGTAAAGACATTCTTTTTTCTTTTTCTCCCTTTCCCCAACCCTCCCCCCATATTGCTATCTTTAATCACTCCTTAAAACACAAATATAAAATTGAAATAGGTCAGTGTATACAACATAAGTTAAGACAAACATCATTACCAAATTAAATACAGTACATTATAAGTAAAGAAAAAAAATACATGAAAATAAAAGAACAATAAAAGAAAAAGGGATAAAAAAAACAAAAAAAAAACATTGGGATTACTGTAAGTCTTCTAGGCACCATAGTTGTAGTTTTTACAAAATTCAAGTCGGTAGAGTGTTATCAGACGTCATCCTCCTCGATTATGTATACCTTTACAGATTCATATGTCAGGTAGTCATTGGGTGTACTGAAATGATAATGTAACTTTTATATATAAAAAAAAACATATTTAAAAACAAAGGTCACTGTGTTTTCTCTTAAAACCTTGGACAGAAAAAAGCTTTCTTTGCGATACCGATAAATAAGAACTTAAGCTACATTCACTGGTGTGGTCTAATACGAACTGTACGCAGCATAAATTACATAAAGCCCCAAATAATATGTTAGTCAACCACGCGGCTTGCCAATGAAAGGAGAGCCAATAAAAGCACAACAAATTTCTTCACAAGCCGACCTTTGGAAGCATCATCGATACATTATGCCTGTCGGTAATGCTATGCGGATGTTCTTCCATGCTAACACGCTAAAGTTCCATATTGAATTCCAGCCATCATCTGTGTTGTGTCAGCCAGCTGCTTGCTCCGCTAATTAGGCCCGGATAAAAATAGCACTCCTGTCTATATGATTAACATATCACCTCCTGGCACATCAAAACCTCCCTGCTACACCTCTACAATGTACACAGTCACCTTCGGGACCCCATTTATTTGTCTTCCTATTTTCATTAATGTATTAATATTTATTATTTATTAATTATGTATAAATTATTATTATTATTTGTTTATTGTCGTTTAAAAATGTTTCTGACGGGCTAGCTTCAGCGAAGAAGCTATCTTGTCAGTCACAATGCTTTCGCCCAAATGGGCACTACACAGCAAAACCCTCAGTTCTCAATCTCATCTGATACTGAAGGCCACATAATTAACATCCCACCACTATACACAGTATTTTTAAACTGTCTCTAGTATCAAACTATACTATGAACCATGCCGTCCCACGCCAGATAGACGTACAGTCGGAGCCGCTTGTGGCTGGTAATTAGGCCCGGCTAAAGATAGACACCTGGGTGTATGATTAACATATCAGCCTGCACTGTTCCAGAGCCGTGTGGGGCTAGCCTGTCTTTTAATTACACCCAAACCAAAGATAGACGCCATGCATCGCGCTGACGGAGAGAGTTGCGCGGAGAGACGTAAGGAGGGAGAGAGACGAAAGTAAGTGAGGAGGGAAAGTGGGGGAGGGAGGGGAGATTCAAGGAGCAAGGGGAACATTTGAGAAAAAGTCAAATTAATGAGAGAGGGGAGGGCGGAATGGAAGTGAGGAGTGGAAGACATCATGACTAGCATATCACAGAATCACACTGACACGACTCAAGATAGAGCGAATGGAGGGAGGAAGCAGGGAAACAGAGTGGAGGGGAAGAGAGGAAGAAGAGAGCGATGCAGAGGAGGGGGAGGGAGAGAGAGGAAGGAGGGTTTGGGACTCAGGGAGCAAGGAGAAAGAGAGGAATGACAGAAAGAGAGAATAAATAACTGTGGCTGCAGAGAGAGAGAGAGAGAGAGAGAGAGGAGGAGGGGGGGTGGCGGGGACATGGAGTTGTACGTCCAAACCCGTTACTTTTCAGCAAATGGAGAAGAAAGAACCAGCATTCCAGTGTAGTCATTTATTAGTCATCTTTAGTCATTAGTTTTCATTGGTTAATTATGTATCAAACCCACAGACAGGCTCTGAAGCACTGTCTCCTTGCTTTGGGCATGTCCTCCTTATAGGTGAATAATATACACTATATTTCAAAGAAATTCCCAAATTGTAAAATGTCTTTGCAAAATAGCAAAAATGTAAGATCTACAAGCAACAATAATGGGTATCAGTCAATCAGTTCTAAGGTTGACAGAAGGTGTCCGTAGAATAACAGACAATGTCTTGACTCCTGGCATAAAATGACCAGTGCATTTTCAGTTGAAAAAATCTTACAGCGTTGGCTCATAAATCTGGTGTAAATCTGCTACATAAAAAAAAAAAAAGGGAAATGGTTAAAAGATAAAATGTGGATGGATATAAAGTTTCCAGCCGTCAGCGAGGATATTCTTGACTTATAGAGAAAAGAAGGAATGAGCTGTGGAGGGATGCTGGGGCGAGGAGTCAGTCTAATGGAGGGAGGGAGTGAGGGATGAAGACAGCGGAAGAGGAAAATGAAGACATAATGGAGGGAGTGAACAGAGGATGGATGGAAGGAAAGACACAAGTCCACTACCACTCATAGTCAATGTAAGGAGAGGGGTCTCTCTGCCTCTCTCTCTCTCTCTATCTCTCTCTCTCTCTCTCTCTCTCTCTCTCTCTTCCCTTTTTTATTCACTTGCCCTATTTTTCCATGCGGTGTGACGTCTGCATTTCCTCATACATGCTAGGACACACACACGCACGCGTGTGCACTGTGCACACACACACACACACACACACACACACACACACACACACACACACACACACACACACACACTGTGTGGCGTATCCCATTGGAGCAGCCTTTGAAAGCTGCTGTGCCTTGTAGATGTAAATTATGAAGAACACTTGGATCCATATTTGATGACTGCTTCTTATTTAGAAACCAGGCATTTGGCAGCAAGAAGGCTGAAACCACTCTGTCTTATAGTCTCTTATTGTGTGCATATAGTGTGTGTGCGTGTGTGTGTTCATGTATGTGCGTGTGTTTTGGGATAGAAAATGAAACGGCTTGAGTTTGTAATGACTGTGATTGCTTTTGTGTGCGTCTGTGTGTTTTGTACATGTGTAGCCTACCGGGTGTGTTTGCCTCCCAGTCACCTGTCCCAGGGTTCAGTAGCCTGCAGCCAGCAAGTCTGCCTGACAACCCAGACCACCACACTCCCCCAAACGTTCTTCTTCCATTCTGCTTCTTACAATATTTATGCTGGAGTGTGCGCTGCTGCGGCCCAAGGAGCCACTTGTTAGTACAGAGTAATGACTCATTTGGAAGGCTGCTCCAGTGGTTTACCAGTGCTGTCAGTCAGTCCCGGCTCGCAATGGCCAATAGCAGCGTTCACTCAGCCCCTTAGGACTATAGAAGGTTGTTTATTTATCCTTAGAATCTACAACATGGCTCTCTTCAAAGCGGAAATGTTTAGATGCAGCTTTTGCTTGTATCACGGGCCAACGTCACCCCACCAAAGGTCCTGTCATTGCCGTATGACAAATTTACCTGGAGTATCTCAAGAATTGGGTTCGTAGCTATGAATAAAACATGAAACAGCTTGAGAAGAGCAGAGAAACCTTTCCAAACATTGAAATCTGTTAAAGATGCTCTACCAAAGTTATTCAAAATGGAAGGCTTGCACATACAGAATCATTCAGTGTACTGTCAGTTTGAAGTGGTGCTACTGCTACCCTACAATGTGACAAAGTGTTGATGACGATTTATGTATTTAAGTCAGTGAGGTAATGTAATTGCGTGGTACCCTCCACCAACGCCAGGGGGATGGTTTAGTCCAGGGTTCCCCAATTAGTTTTCCCCAAGGGCCGAATTATGTCTAGGGTACCAAGCCGAGGGCAACAACATTGCAGGGGGCGACGGTGGCGTTCCCGATACTCCAGTGACAGTTCAGATATCGTCGTTGTCGGGTGGAAATCTTGTATATCCAAAACTGTTCGTTTTGAATTTATAATTTTAAAAATTATTTAAACTAGTGAAAACAGCCGATCTACAAGCACACAACGCCTCGCGGTGCGAGGCGTTGTGTGCTTGTAGATCTGCTGTTTTCACTACTTTTGTGCGACGGCCTTGTATGATTTGCGAAAGAACGTACAAATTTGCAGATACGAGATTTCCAGCCGACAGCGACGATATACTAGTGTTGTTGCTGCTCTTATACCACCATTATTACTGGGGTTGGTGTGGGCCAGACAGTAGCCCCCCCCCCGCGAGCCGCAAATGGCCCGCAGGGCGCCTATTGGGGAACCCTGGTTTAGTCCATCCTGTCAAGTCAGTTCTAGGCTCTCTCCTTGGTCTCGTTGGCGTTGAAGGCGAGGCTGTTCCCCTGGCAACTGAACTGACCTCATCCCTGGCCTGTAAGCAGACTCAATGACTTGTTGACAACCACTGTGGTGTCATCAGCATACTTGATGATGACATTGGAGCTATGCTGTGAGCAGAGGAGAGGGCTCAGCACGCAGCCCTGGGGTGCTCCAGTGCTGAGCCTCAGGGGGTCCGAGATGTGATGTTGCCCATCCTCAAGAAGTCTACTTAGTATGTTTGTCCGTAGCTCTAGGTCTCTGAGCTTTGTGTCAAGTCTCGCCGGGACTATGGTGTTGAAAGCTGAGCTGTTGTACACAAACAACACACACACACACGTACGTACTTGTTCTTCAGCTTGTCGTCCATGTGCGAATGGACGGTGTGAAGAGCCGTGGCAATTGCATCGCCGGTGGATCTGTTTCGACAATATGCAAACTGCCACGGGTCCAGCGAGGCGGGTAGAGTGGAGGAGTCTCTCACCAGCTTCTCAAAGCATTTGCTGACTATTGTGGTGAGAGCGACAGGTCTCCAGTCATTCAGACATGTCACCCTGGCAGTCGTGGAAAAAGTACTATATTTTACTTAAGTAAAAGTATCAATACTGCAATATAGAAATACCCTGTTATCAGGAATGCAAATGAGTAAAAGTTAACTTAAAGTACCAAAAGTAAAAGTACAAATTGTATGAAAATAGCCAAGGTATAAAATAGGGCTAAAGTGTTTCATATTTATTTTATAATCTAATTTATCTCTGCAAAGTAACTAGTAACTAAAGTTTTAAAATAAATATAGTGGAGTAAAAGTACAATGTTTGGATCCGATATTAGTGGAGTAGAAGTAAGTAAGTATTGGAAATTTGAAAAACCTCAAAATTGAACTTAAAGGGATATTACACTTTCAAAGTCATTTTATCGTCTAATCAGGCTTTTATGAACACCCTGAACAGTTTTTAATTTGCTTGATTCAATATTTAGATATTTGATGTAAATGTTACCAAGCCTGACACGCCCAGGCCCTCTCCACATACACACCCATTGTAACTTCAAACTCCATTTTAACCATGATAGATTCATTAAAAACACCCGTTGTTTTTTCTGTTGACTCATACTACCCTCCTAATACGTGA
>NC_137820.1:50600912-50633412 GCF_963921795.1 Nannobrachium achirus
TCCCTGCTTAATCTCCCTCTCAGATAAGGGGTCCTTGGCCTGAAAACGTTGAAGACCCCTGCTATGCGATATTTGAAAATAGACGATCTACAAGCTCACACGCATTGTGAGCTTGTTGCAATTTTCAAACATTTTTGTACTTTTACTTTTGGTACTTCACAGTAAGTACATTGTGATGCCAACACTTTTGTACTTTTACCCAAGTACATTTTGAATTCCAGGCTTTTACTTGTAACAAAGTATTTCTATATTGCGGTATTGATACTTTTCCTTTTTTCTTTTTTAAAGATTTGTTTTTGGGCTTTTATGCCTTTATTGATAGGACAGTAGACTGACAGGAAATGGGGAGAGAAACGGGGAGTGACACGCGGCCAGTAGGCCAGCGGGTGCCCCGATACTTTTACTTAAGTAAAAAATGTGAGTACTTTTTCCACCACTGTATAAATGTGATTACCGTATTTTCCGGACTATAAGGCGCACTTAAAAGCCTTTAATTTTCTCAAAAAACTACAGTGCGCCTTATAGTCCAGTGCGCCTTATATATGGATCATTCATTGACATTGACATTCCCTTTAGCACAGCTCCATCTGTTGGATGCATAACGCAACGGTAGCGTCTATTATGTGCGCCTTATAGTCAGGTGCGCCTTATATATGAAAACAGTTTGAAAATAGACCATTCATTGACAGTGCGCCTTATAGTCAGGTGCGCCTTATAGTCCAGAACATACTGTATAATGTATTTTAGACCCGACCCCATACACGCATATTACAACATCAGACGTGGATACAGCTCTCCCATCCTGCATCCGCCCTACATTTAGCCTCCATTAGCGCTGCAGCTGCTGCTGCCGCACCTCATTGACCAGCAGCACAGATCACACCCACTGGTGCCGGCCCTGGCTCATCAACCACTTAAACCATTTAGGCCTAGAACTATTGAATGCTTTAACCAGTGAAAAATAGCAGATATACAAGCTCACAGCGCGGCACCGAGTGCCGCGCTGCGAGCTTGTAGATCTGCTATTTTTGAAAAAGTCGTGAAAATGTGTGCAAATCTTTGAATATATGTATTTTTAAAGCGAACGTTTGTAACTCAAATTTTGCTTCTGGGGGTGGTCCCTGGAACTAGATATTTTGAGATGGGGGTCCGTGGCCAAATAAATATCAGTTTGGGGGTCCTTCACATGAAAAGGTTTGAGAACCACTGACAGAGTCTCTCAAGAACAGAGTCTCTCTTTTAACTCTCTCTTTTAACTGAGCTGCAGTTAAGTGAAAAGGACCTTTTCTTTGACGATGGTTGGCCAGATTGCTGACATAGAAACATAGTGTTTTAAAAAGAAACCTTTGAAGGATTCAAAAGACACTTATAGTATCGGGTAAAAATTCGAATTTTTACCCGATTTAAAAGAAATTGCAGATCTACAAGTGTGAGCTTGTATATCTGCTATTTTTCAATAGTTAAAGCATAAAATAATGATACACAATACTGTGTAACCGTTCTAAATAGGTTAAACCCTATATGTTTCATTGACCGCGGTCCCCCAGGGGTCTATCCTCAGCCCGCTTCCTTTTCCCCCCTCAAAATGAATGTGCGGATATAATACCTTTTGGAGAACCACTGGGTCCTTGAGCATTACACTTCAAACACCGGGTTTGAAGTCACTAGCTGAGGCGGTTCTCAAGATAAGCGGAGGACGGACGGAAGGACGGACGGACACGAATTCACAGAATTTTCAAAGCTTAGGAAACATTAAAATGAATATCAGTACGTTAATCATATTACATTTCGTCACTGTCGGGCAGAAACCTTATATCTCCAAGTTTCACATTTGTACGATTCTTTTCGAAAGGAAAGTCCTGCTTCATCATATGAGGCTGTCCCACAAAAGTAGTGAAAACGGCAGATCTACAAGCACACAACGCCTCGCATCTGTGCTTGCAGATCAGCTGTTTTCACTAGTTTAGTTCATTTTTAAAATGATAAATACAAACGAACGGTTTTGGACCCGACAACAACGATTTAATCATGGTACTATCTGATATTCAGTACTGTCCAGTGTTTGTTTGTGTGTGTGTGTGTGTGTGTGTGTGTGTGTGTGCGTGTGCGTGTGCGTGGAAGGTGTCATGATGGAAACATTGTGATGCCTGCTGTTGTCATGGCAACATAGAGGGGAAGAGGCAGCGTCAGAGATGCAGCAGGTCAGATAGTGAAGTACTGTAATGAGTTTCAACTATCTGCACAATCTGCATAACCTACAATAACATGCAACACACACACACACACAGGCATAACTGTAATCCCAGTCTGGTAACCCTATGTAAAAAATAAAAATTCTAAAATGTATTCCGCTTTTAACCATGAAACTATTTTTATTTGGATATTTGGCACTCACAAGTATAGCAGTGTGCATACACACACACACACACGCACACACACGCACGCACACACACACACACACACACACACACACACACACACACACACACACACACACACACACACACACACACGGTAACAACATTCACAGTGACAGTGTCGGGTCAGCTTGCCACCCAGAGCGCTAGCTTGTTTAAAGGTGATACATCATTCTGCTTCAAGGAAAATGACTGTGTTTTGAGAGGGGCGGGGGAGAAGGGCGTAGGAGACTGAGGGAGTAGGAAAGGAGACGATGGAGGAGAGGAGAGGGACAGAGGGTACAGGGGAGGTGGAGGTGAAGTGAAGGTGAAGAGAGGAAAAGAAAAGCTGAATCCACCTCAATCAATTGGAGTTGTTTTTAAGTACTGTAGTTGCATGTACCCTCTCTCTCTGTCTGTCTGTCTGTCTGTCTGTCTGTCTGTCTGTCTGTCTGTCTGTCTGTCTGTCTGTCTGTCTGTCTGTCTGTCTGTCTGTCTGTCTCTTTCCCTCTCTCCCTCCTTTTCCCTCCCCTCCCCCTTTCTGTCTCTTCTACTCCAGTGTCTCTCTCCCTCTCTGTCTTTCTTTCCACACCCCCCCCTCCCCTCTCTCCAGTAAGGATGGAGGGTTTAATTCATTAAATATTAACGTCATAAAAAGCTGCATCTGTCTCTTTATCAATAATTTACACTTAAATGGAGTGTTCCCTCGAGGAACACTGTGTGTGTGTGTGTGTGTGTGTCTGTCTGTGTGTGCGTACGTACGCATTTCTGACATTTGTGTGTGTGTGTGTGTGTGTGTGCGTGTGTGTGTGCGTGTGCGTGTTGGGGGTCTTGAGGGGTTACAGTAAGCCCTATAGTGAGATATAAGGTATACATCCATCCATCCCTCACTCACTAACCCTGCGTCAGCGCCTGTCTGTCTGTTCTTCCCTCCTCTCATCCCATCATCCCTCTTTCTTTACCTCCTCCTCATCCCTCCATCCATCTTTCTTTACCTCCTCCTCTCATCCCTTCCTCCATCTTCACCTCCTTAAAGTGGAGCAGAGAAGTAGAGCCGTCACGATCGTGACATTTTTTTTTACTTGACTAATGAAAGGGTCGCGCGAATAATTGCGCTTGACGATTTAATCAGGTTTTTTTTCCACTGAACTTCGGAGCACACCGTATGAATAAAAATGACATTTCTGTTTGGCCTTGTAAACAAAAGCTGCAGATATGACAAATCACTTAAATATGTGAAGAAATGACATGAAGTGTGATCTAAAATAATTGGGATTAGGGCGATTATGTAATCATTTTGACAGGCCTACAGAAAAGAAGCAGAACAGAGACAGAAAGAGAAGGGGACTAAGAGAGAGAGAGAGAGGTAACAAAAGTGAGTCGATGGGGAGAGAGAGAGATGAACATGGCAGAAACAGAAGCCAAGAAAATGTCATGTTTCTATTTATATCTCCGATAAACATCCCAGCAGCCTTGCTGTTGTCAAGCGCTTACAGTCATGCTTTTACTGTGAAAGGCACAATAAAAAGGGGGCCCTCTGATTTACAGCTCGTCAAGGGATAATGACAGGTTGACGGACGCTATTTTGTCTGATATGTCGGTCTGGCCTGGCATATATCGACCCCTATTTGAAACTTTTTTTTTTCTATCAGTCTCTGCAATTTTGAGGTCATTGTGTGCCAGTGTATGTTGTGTGCTTTGTTAGTTGTTGAATAGGGCTGCAAAGTATGCACAGTATGCACTTTGTACCGCAGTTTGGCTTTAGGAGAAGGCTTAAGGAAAAGTCCAGGACTGTACATAATAGCCTGTGCATAGCAACATCTTTAGTGATACTTTAACTCTTTAAGTGTAAACATTGACCATTTTATTTGGAGCTGAGTGCAAAACATTCAGTGTGTATGGACATTTGAAAGACTAAGGGGTCAATTTGTACACTATCAGGAAGAGATCAGCACTAACTATATACTCTACATGACTCCAGTACAGAAAAAGGTTATGAAAAAGTTGAACTATACTGCAAATATGGCTCAGCTGAATTATGAGAAGACCTTCAGTGCAGTGCCAGCATCTAAAGCCTGGTGTATACATAGCAGATCTACAAGCTCACAACGTGTCGTGCTGAAAACGTGTTGTTGTCAGTGCGTGACACGCTAAGCAAGCATGTATAAACCAGGCATAAACAACATGCTGGAGGGAGAAAATAAAACTCCAACAAAGAAAGCATTTTGTTGTTTATTATGTGGAGTGTGTGTGTGTGGTCAGCCTGGTTTCCTACCCTACCCTCAAGATCCTCCTTCTGGCGCTGCAGCCTTTTAAGCACTGCCTCTATTGATTGGATGCTGGAGAAACGTGTGTGTGTGTGTGTGTGCGCGCGCTGTGCGCTCTGTGTGAATTGTGCTGTGACATAATAACATGGGCCCCAGCGTGTCTGGACTTTTAATGGAGTTCTGGTTTACTCTCTCTCTCTCTCTCTGTTCATCCCACTGTCTCTCTCTCTCCCTTAACTCTGTGTCCCTCCCCTTCTCTGTCCCTCTCTCTCTGTTAAAGGGGACACTCTCAGGCTGTTGATGCGTTATTTCAGCTCATTGTTGATGCCTCTAATGGTCCATTGGTTCTCAAAGTGGGTTCCAGGGTTTTTCGCTTCTCGGAAATCGTATGTCCGTCCACATTGCCATTCAGAACACGTCGCACGCCAAGGTTGAGACTGAACCAGCGTCGGACACGGTTTATGCCAAGGACATTCTGTGTGACAGATTCTGTGAGTTATAGATATGTGACTCTACTGTATGTACAGTACGTACATCCTGATCCACACAGTAAGGATCAGTAACCCATGACAAAAATCCACTTGTCCTACACCAGGGGTGGGCAACTTTGATGCTGGGAAAGGGCCACTATATTTTCACACACACTCCAGAGGGCCAAAATGCATATACAGTCAAAAATAGCAGATCTGCAAGCACAAAACGTGTCGCACTGCGACACGTTTTGAGCTTGCAGATCTGCTATTTTTGACTGCGTCATGCACGTCATAGTAGGGGCGGCCCTGTAGTGGGGAAAGAGCAGACTAAGTACAGAGTGAAAGGTTACGTTTATTAAGTATTGGCGGTTCAAGTGGTAAAATATCTGAAAACACAAATTGACATGAATGCAAAACACACTGATGATCGGGCTGTCAAAGATTAAACTATATGGAATCTATGAAAAGGTAGTGGGGGTCCCTGCTTCATCTCTCTAGAGTCTAAGGGGTCCTTGGCCTGAAAAACGTTGAAGACCCCTGGTTTAAGTGGTTAAACTGATGAGGCTATGTTAAAAAAAACATTTAGCTGGGGACCCCCTGGAACCCTTTTCAAGGACCCCTGGGGGGTGAACCACCGAACTAGACAGCTGGCTTTATGTATTTTGTATACAGTGCTAGCAGACTAGCTCCTCACTGAGCCCCTCTCCCCTAGGACATCCCTGACCTGTTTGTAAAGCACACATAATGTACTACTGTACACATACTGTACACATACTGTACACATACTGTATACATAGACATATCCTTGCTGTCGGGCAGAAAGAAACCTCTGGGGGCGCCCACTGGCCTAGCGGTCCAGGTGCATACCACATAGGCTCTGATGCCTGACAGCGTGTCGCGGGTCCTGATCCCGATGACCTTTGCAGCGTTAGTCATTCCCTGTCTCTCCCTGTTTCCTGTCTACCTAGTGTACTATAGGGATGGGACGATACGCGATATTATCATTTATCGTGATAAAAAACACTTACGATAATCGTATTGTGGATATTTAAAGTATTGTGATATTGTCCTCCGTCATGCACTGGGATCAGTTCACCTTTTATTTACTGAGCTGCATATCCGGTACCATTTAAACCCTCTATTGGTAAAACGTACTTATAATATACGTACTTGATACAGTCTTTTTTTCACTCTCTACCAAATCACTTTGCCAAAAAATAGCCGATCTACAAGCTCACAACGCGTCGCATTGCGACGCGTTGTAGATCTGCTATTTTGTAAATTGTTGTAGATCTGCTATTTTTTGGCAAATGTTTATACTGATATATTTTGCACACACACACACACACACACACACACACACACACACACACACACACACACACACACACACACACACACACACACACACACACACACACCGTATATATGCAATGTCTTATACTGTAATTTCGGCTGCCAGACCAGCTTTCCTCTGAGCTCTTTACTAGAGATGTGAGAACGTGCGGTGGATCGCTTCAGTCATGTCCAAATATTGGAACAGTTCCAGAAGAGTTCCAAGGCATTGTTGAGTTTCTTTAGCATTGTAAACGCTGAGCCACACTGCTAGGGTGAGATGTGCATCCTATATGCAGCATGGATTATGGAGCGTCTGTTTGGAGTCAGCGAGGCGTACGCATGCAGCCCAGCTTGGCCCACAGTACATAATGTCTCACTGTTCATACCGCACCGCTTGCCAACAGCAACTGACTCAGAAACGTTGCCTGTACTTTCTGGTGCTAGTTAGCATACTGCAGGGCAGTGGTTCCCAAGCATTATCATATTGCAAGGACCCCCCAAAGTTAACGTATTTGGCCGCAGACCCCCCCCCCCCCCCATCTGGAAATATTTTGTGCCAGAAATATTGTATTAGCTTATTTTTTTTTTACCCCCAATTAATTCCTCCCCTGCCCTTTTATCCATGTGTAAAAAGTGCCCTCTCCAGATCATGAATGCAAGTAGTGAAAATAGCCGTCCTCCAAGCTCACTTGGAGGATGTCTGCGTTCAGTTCTTGGCTGGCTTTTGGTTTGTTCCTCCTCTCCTGTACAGTATATTGACTTCCAGAGCTGCAGCAGCCAGGCAATAAACAACACTTATTTAATAACAGCTTTTCCTTCTCGCCCCACTGCTGGTCCATGTGTCACCGTTCACCCAATGAAGCATTCTGGACGGTGATGTGAGGAGGAAGGGAGGGAGGGAGTGTAGAGACGGACCTGTGTGGGACAAAGGAGAACGTGTGCAGCGATGTAGCGATGGAGAGCGAGGGGCACAGAGACATGGAGGGCTGTGTTAATGGCATCGTGTTCTACTGTACGTCTCTGCAGGACCACACAACGCAACACACACACGCACGCACGCACGCACGCACGCACGCACGCACGCACGCACGCACGCACGCACGCACACACACACACACACACACACACACACACACACAGAGCAGTGGAGAGACATAGTATTACTGTATGCATCAAATAACTCGATGTGTGTGCTAGAGCTGTTGCCAGTACCAAGCTGGCCCCTGCCTTTCCCCCAGCTTCCTATATATATGAGAGAGCGAGAGAGAGAGGGAGAGAGGGAACATTGTATAGCGTTGCTGTCAGGTGGAAACCTCATATGTCCAAAACTGTTATTTTTTTATTATTTTCAAAAATATATATATAGTCAAAATAGCTTTTGAGCTTGTAGATCTGCTATTTTCACTACTTTAGTGTGACAGTCTTGTCTTGATGAAGTACGGCATTCATTCACGGAAAAACAATGAATATATTGAAACTTGGAGATACGGGGTCGGGCGGAAACCCACAACCGGTTACTTTTGAGGATCCGAATTCAAAAACGTGCAAAAGTAGCAGATCTACAAGCTCGAAACGCGGCGCTAACGGATTTGCTACCATGTGACGCTTGTCGTATGATCAAGTAGGCTGTTTGTTTACTAAATTAGAATATGGAGAATGAGATACAAGGTTTCTGCAAGGATATGATGGTAGAGTAATGGGTCTAAATGTATGAGAGATACCCAGGCAGAAAGAGAGAGGAAAAGGGGAGTGGGAAGGGAATGTGTGTGTGTGTGTGTGTGTGTGTGTGTGTGTGTGTGTGTGTGTGTGTGTGTGTGTGTGTGTGTGTGTGTGTGTGTGTGTGTGTGTGTGTGTGTGTGTGTGTGTGTGTGTGTGTGTGTGTGTGTGTGTGTGTGTGTGTGTGTGTGCGCGTGTGTGTGTGTGTTTAAAGTGCTCAGTCAGCTGGTGCAGCGCTGCTGCTTTTTTAGCCGCAGGGTATTAATACTCTTTCTCTCTTTCTTTCTCTCTCGTTCTCTCTCTCTCACTCACACACACACACACACACACACACACACACACACACACACACACACACACACACACACACACATACAGTACACACTCAATCACACACATACTGTACATGCATACACACACACACACACACATGCTACCAGCTTTGTCCAATTTTGCAGACATCTTTAGCTTTCATTTGAACTTTCGTCAAGTCTTTGTGTGTGTGTGTGTGTGGTGGTGGGTGGAGGAGGGGGGGGGGGGGGGGTTATACACTTTCCGCACAAGTATAGTAGAATTTGAGAAATATACATTGTGACAACCATTTCCCTGGTCCTCGACTCCTCGCAAGAGAAATGGTTGTTTTGTGGTTAAAAGAAAATCATTTTTACCGTTATCTTTACAGTTACAAATGATTCAGTTTGGTGTTAGGGGTAGGATTAGACAATTTATAGGGGTAAAAAATAGGGGCTACGGTTAGAGATAGATTTACCCTATTTATCCTCAGTTGATCTACAAGATTTACAAGTGATCAACGCTTAGCAAAACGCTGCATGTTTTCGGCTTTAGCATTGGAGTGATAAGAAATGTCATTCATAAAATCCTCATCCTAAAATGTGATATGTATTGAGAGAGGATGGACCCTTCAGAATCCACTTTATTGTCACATCACAGGTTTACAGAAGTAAAGAAGTGGGTGAAATTCGGTTTTGTGCATCGTTCCCATCGTATCGTTATTCTCCATAGAAGAAGGGGAGGAAGAAGAGGGGGGGGGGGGGGCATACTGTATAATATATACCTAGATGCAGAATCTCATTTTAGAGGGGGGTCCCTTACACATACAGGGACGTGCAGAGAATGTTAGAGAGGCAGGGGCTTAAATGTCTAAAAGGGTCTTTTGGTGAAAATATTGAAAATAGCAGACCTCCAAGCTCACAACGTGTCGCGATGCGACGCGTTTTGAGCTTGGAGGTCGGCTATTTTCGAGACTTGATACCACTCTGAACCAAGCATAATCAAGTCAATACTGGAGATGTGGTGTACGGCGTGGATTTCATGGACTTCTTTCAACATAAGATGCTGCATTCAAGTTCAGGAAAAGTTGGACAATTGGGCAATTCTCTTGAATGCTGCCTTCAGGCATGGCATGGAAAAGGGGCATTTGCATTTCTTTCACTATAGTAAAAACTGCATTTATGGTCTGGAACGGGCACTTTTTACAGATGGATAAAAGGACAGGGGCTCAGGCCCCCTTTGATGTCTATTTGTGCACATGCCTGTACACATGGATAAAAAAAATTACATACAGTACAATACAAATACACATACAAATACTGTTGGCTTGCTCACCCTATTATATCCTCACACAAGTATAGTAAGAGAGTGTGTGTGTGTGTGTGTGTGTGTGTGTGTGTGTGTGTGTGTGTGTGTGTGTGTGTGTGTGTGTGTGTGTGTGTGTGTGTGTGTGTGTGTGTGTGTGTGTGTGTGTGTGTGTGTGTGTGTGTGTGTGTGTGTGTGTGCGCGTGCGCGCGCTGCTTGCGTGTGCGCACGCACACTCCTTCTTTGCTACACCATCTCAAAGGTGATTGATGTGGGAATCCCAGATGAAAAAGGGCCTCACACACACACATCCACATTAAAGAGAATCCGCCTCATTCATATTGCATAGCATGGTGAATGGGTTCAAGGCCCATTCTTGTACGGTTCATATTGATTTTGACTTGGTGGAACTTCCTTTTTCTTCCTCCACACAGACTCGCTCACACACTGACATCAAACTAAGATATCAAACAGACTAACGAAGCGCTAATGTCTGTCTGTGTCACTAATGCCGCCGCTTAACCAGACCTCACAATTCATCACTGATCTGATCTCCCGGCAGTAGGGGTCGACACGCCGTGTGCAAAGCCAGGTCGCGAGTGTCTCAGAAGCTGCACTTGACGGCTCAATTTATGGCGTACCGATTATAACGGTTGCATTGCAGTATCAGCAAACCACTTAAACCCTCTATTCGAGGGGTCTTCAACGTTTTCAGGCCAAGGACCCCTTAACTGAGAGAGAGAGATGAAGCAGGGACCCCCACTACATATTGTATAAATGTGTGATGCAGATTTTCATTGATAGAGATACTGTAGATTCATAGACATGTTTGACAGCACTGTCATCAGTCTATGTTGGATTCGTGTTTTTGACCTTTCACTCTGTACTTGGTCTGCTCTTTTTTTTACCTTACGCCAAACCTATTTGCCAAAAATAGCCGATCTACAAGCTCTCAAGAGAGCTTGTAGATCTGCTATTTTTGGCTAAAGTTCTCCTCAGAATAGACATGCATCCGCTAGGGGTCTCGGACCCCCTGTTGAAGACCCCTGGTCTATTCTATATCCGAAGTAAGGATCCGTGTCCACAGAAGAGCGCCTTTTGAGCTGGCAGCGTCAGTCTGCCACGCATCTCTATGGTAAAGACATCAGTCTGCCATGCATCTCTATGGTAAAGATGTCAGTCTGCCATGCATCTCTATGGTAAAGACATCAGTCTGCCATGCATCTCTATGGTAAAGACATCAGTCTGCCATGCATCTCTATGGTAAAGACATCAGTCTGCCATGCATCTCTATGGTAAAGACATCAGTCTGCCACGCATCTCTATGGTAAAGACATCAGTCTGCCATGCATCTCTATGGTAAAGACATCAGTCTGCCATGCATCTCTATGGTAAAGACATCAGTCTGCCTTGCATCTCTATGGTAAAGACATCAGTCTGCCTTGCATCTCTATGGTAAAGATGTCAGTCTGCCATGCATCTCTATGGTAAAGACATCAGTCTGCCATGCATCTCTATGGTAAAGACATCAGTCTGCCTTGCATCTCTATGGTAAAGATGTCAGTCTGCCATGCATCTCTATGGTAAAGACATCAGTCTGCCATGCATCTCTATGGTAAAGACATCAGTCTGCCATGCATCTCTATGGTAAAGACATCAGTCTGCCATGCATCTCTATGGTAAAGACATCAGTCTGCCATGCATCTCTATGGTAAAGACATCAGTCTGCCATGCATCTCTATGGTAAAGACGTCAGTCTGCCATGCATCTCTATGGTAAAGACACCAGTCTGCCATGCATCTCTATGGTAAAGACATCAGTCTGCCATGCATCTCTATGGTAAAGACGTCAGTCTGCCATGCATCTCTATGGTAAATACATCAGTCTGCCATGCATCTCTATGGTAAAGATGTCAGTCTGCCATGCATCTCTATGGTAAAGACATCAGTCTGCCATGCATCTCTATGGTAAAGACATCAGTCTGCCATGCATCTCTATGGTAAAGACATCAGTCTGCCATGCATCTCTATGGTAAAGACATCAGTCTGCCATGCATCTCTATGGTAAAGACATCAGTCTGCCATGCATCTCTATGGTAAAGACATCAGTCTGCCATGCATATCTATGGTAAAGACATCAGTCTGCATGCATCTCTATGGTAAAGACATCAGTCTGCATGCATCTCTATGGTAAAGACATCAGTCTGCATGCATCTCTATGGTAAAGACATCAGTCTGCCATGCATCTCTATGGTAAAGACATCAGTCTGCCATGCATCTCTATGGTAAAGACATCAGTCTGCCATGTATCTCTATGGTAAAGATGTCAGTCTGCCATGCATCTCTATGGTAAAGACATCAGTCTGCCATGCATCTCTATGGTAAAGATGTCAGTCTGCCATGCATCTCTATGGTAAAGACATCAGTCTGCCATGCATCTCTATGGTAAAGACGTCAGTCTGCCATGCATCTCTATGGTAAAGACACACTGCCATGCATCTCTATGGTAAAGACACCAGTCTGCCATGCATCTCTATGGTAAAGACACACTGCCATGCATCTCTATGGTAAAGACATCAGTCTGCCATGCATCTCTATGGTAAAGACATCAGTCTGCCATGCATCTCTATGGTAAAGACATCAGTCTGCTATGCATCTCTATGGTAAAGACATCAGTCTGCCATGCATCTCTATGGTAAAGACATCAGTCTGCCATGCATCTCTATGGTAAAGACATCAGTCTGCCATGCATCTCTATGGTAAAGACATCAGTCTGCCATGCATCTCTATGGTAAAGACATCAGTCTGCCATGCATCTCTATGGTAAAGACGCGCTGGGGGCGCTCTTCTTCCCAGCACAGAACAACACTAGGGTTTGGATCTGGAACCGGATCCAACATTGAGGAACTCTGAATCGGTTCCATCACACGTTTCAGGAACTGGTTTTATCACACTGTCAGAGACATTACAATACCAACATACTGTATGGTTCTCAAACTTGTTTCATTTCGAGGACCACCATGACAGCTAGGTCCATTTGGTTCCAGTTGTACACTCTCAGAGTTATAGACCTGGAAGGTTCCTATTGGGAAACCCCTATAGGAATAATTAAAGGGGAAGCGTTAAGGAATCAAAATCGTAATAATCCTATAAAGGATCCCAACCCTACTCCCGACGCCCTGGGTGCTTCAAGCTGGAAACGGTTCAACTTTGGAAGAGGAGCACTTCTCTTTTGATCCGCCTGGTTATGTCTGACAACCCGGTAATTTACGACCCGACGTTGAATCATTATCACAGCCATGAGAAGCACTTGTCTACCATTATTTCAGCTAAGCCAGGGTTTCCGGCAGCACTTTATTAGCCCGGCGGTGCGCCCGGGCTGAAATCTTTACCGCCTGGCCAAGATGCATAGCCCACCGTCACAGGAGAGTGTTCACCCACTTCACCGGGGCTTTAACGGTGCGCGGAAAAGAAGATATATCGATTTTTTTTAACCCATTTAGGCCTAGAATTATTGAATGCTTTAACCAGTGAAAAATAGCAGATATACAATCTGCTATTTTTGCAAAAGTCGTGAAAATTTGTGCAAATCTTTGAATATATGTATTTTCAAGGCGAACGTTTGTAACTGAAAATTTGCTTCTGGGTGGTCCCTGGAACTAGATATTTTGAGATGGGGGTCCATAGCCAAATACATATCATTTTGGGGGTCCTTCACATGAAAAGGTTTGAGAACCACTGACATAGTAGTCTCTCAAGAACAGACTGAGCTCCGGTTAAGTGAAAAGGACCTTTTCTTTGACGATGGCTAGACAGATTGCTGACACAGAAACATAGGTTTTTCAAAAAACCTTAGAAGGATACAAAAGACGATTTTTCAAAAATAGCAGATCTACAAGCTCACAGCGCCGCGCTGTGAGCTTGTATATCTGCTATTTTTCAATAGTTAAAGCATAAAATAATGATACACAATAATGTGTACCCGTTCTAAATGGGTTTAAACCACTATAGTACATTTTGTGTTTCGGAACTGCAGTAGATGGACGTCACATTTGGCCTACACCACGCTGCGCTGCGCCACCTATGAGTCCCCCCTCGCCAGCCACCTGGCCAGGTTTCTTTTCCTGCAGGAAACCCTGTAAGCTATTTGTCCTGATAACACAAATGACCGAACATTCAAGCACAGCAACGGTTGATCGATGTCGAGCGCACAGCGTGTCAATAAACGCTGTGTGCATGCTGTGCACTATAATGGGCATCATGATATCCATATCATCTCTGCAGGGGTGGAAACCTCATACTGTACATACTGTACTTTAGTCCAAAACTGTTATTGTTTGTGTGTTCTTTGTGATTTGGGAGTTGTGGAGGATGAGTTTCATTTTGTTTTTCACTGTCCACTGTATCATGACCTAAGAAATTCCTTATTTGAAAAAATGCAAGCCAAAAATCCAGATTTGTTTTGGATGTCTGAATGTTCTATGTTACGCTGTTGTTTAATAAGGAATTTTTCGTTCTGGCAAAATTCATAGAGAAGGCATGGCAGTTGCGTTGGAGAACATTGTACCCTTAAATAGCAGCATGGACTATCAATGGACTATCAATCAATCAATGTGTTCTTCTTAAGCATTTTTGTCTGTGGTGTATGGTGTATGTACTGTATGTATTATGTTTGTGAGTGTCTTGTAAGCCCGTGTGGGCTGGGCATCATTTGGTGCTGGACACTTAAATAAAAATGTCTATCTATCTATCTATCTATCTATCTATCTATCTATCTATCTATCTATCTATCTATCTATCTATCTATCTATCTATCTATCTGTACATGTGAGGATAAAAAAAAGGCAAAAGTAGCAGATCTACAAGCTCGAAAAGAGTTTCGAGCTCGCATATCTGCTACTAGGGCTTTCACGATTAGGACATTTTACATGACGATTAATTGTCACTCAAAATATTATTTTAGGCTTTGAAGTTGTACATGGTAGATATGACACATAACCTAAATATACAAAGAAATCACTGACATATTTGACAACTTAATACTTAAAAAAGAACATTGATAGTGGAAATAGCCGATCTACAAGCTCACAACGCGTCACATCGCGACGCATTGTGAGCTTGTAGATCTACTATTTCCACTATTTTTTACTTAAAAAATATATCCACAACTTTCCAACGCCCCATAGTGCATTGCGCAGACGCTGTACCGAGCTTCCGGCGCCGCAGCCGAGTGTGATTTACAAGCTCATTACGGGCTGCATCTGCGACGCGACGTCAGCTTATATGTCTGCTGTTAAACCGGAATTGTGGTCCAAACAGGTCCAAATAATCTCCAGTAAACTCCCGCGGAAACAGGTGGATATATATGAACATTTTTCAACATGGAAACGATTATGACGATTATGAAAAATAATTGCGATTGTGTCAAATAATTACGATTAGACGATTTTGTAATAATTGTGACAGCCCTGTCTGCTACTTGTGATGCTTTGGTGTGACGCTGTAGTACAGGGTTCCCCAATAGGTGGCCCGCGGGCCATTTGCGGCCCGCGGGGGGCTACTGTCTGGCCCACACCAACCCCAGTAATAATGGTGGTATAAGAGCAGCAACAACACTAGTATATCGTCGTTGTCGGGTGGAAATCTCGTATCTCCAAATTTGTATGTTCTTTTGCAAATCATACAAGGCTGTCGCACAAAAGTAGTGAAAACAGCTGATCAGCTGATCGCACCGCGAGGCGTTGTGTGCTTGTAGATCGGCTGTTTTCACTAATTTAAATCATTTTTAAAATGATAAATTCAAAACGGTTTTGGACATACAAGATTTTCACCCGACAACGACGATATTTGAACTGTCGCTGGAGTAGCGGGAACGCCACCGTCGCCCCCTTCAATGTTGTGGCACTCAGCTTGGTACCCTAGACATAATTCGGCCCTTAGGGAAAACTAATTGGGGAACCCTGCTGTAGTGTGATCAAAATATGGAGATGAGAGGTTTCTGCCCGACAACTACGATATGCAAAGTGCCTCTCTGCTCAAATAGCGCTCTCATAAATGAGTTAAATTGTAGATTGGCTATTTGTTGGTGAATGTTCCCTCAATAATGGGCATGCTGGGCTTCGAGTGGTTAAAGTCTTCCCACAGATCAGCTTGTGCCATCACGCGCACATGCACATGCACGTGCACACCACAGTATAAGATGATCTTTTGGGAAACCCTGCGATTGTACGCTTGGGATTTAGACCCACGGTGAAGGGACAGTTTGGGAGTGCCTGCCAGCTAGCGCACTCTACATGCACACGCACGCGTGCACGCACACACACACACACACACACACACACACACACACACACACACACACACACACACACACACACCGCTGAGATGATTCACAAACATTTCTACGCTGTGTGCTGCACACACGTGCATTTGCGTGTGTATCAGTGTGTGTGTGTGTGTGTGTGTGTGTGTGTGTGTGTGTGTTAAATTGAAAAGTGTGTGTGTGTGTGTGTGTGTGTGTGTGTCTGTGTGTGTGTGTGTGTGTGTGTGTGTGGCTGTGAAAATAAGATAATGTGATTCAACAGCTCTTATCTCTAATGGCCTCACAGCTCTAATGCAGACATACACGCTTTAGTTATATTTAGGTGTGTGTGTGTGTGCGTGTGTGCGTGTGTGCGTGTGCGTGTGTGTGTGTCCAATTCTAGGGTGTGTAATATGCAGTTAGGGTGTTTCATTTCCATCCTGTTCTCTCTCCTTTTCTCCTCTCTCTCTCTCTGGCTCTCTGGCTCTGTCGCTCCTTGCTTTTGCTCTCTCTCTCTCTCTCTCTCTCTCTCAATCTGTCTCACTTTTCTCTCTCTCAATCTCTCTCTCTGTCATTGTGAACCTCTTTCACTGGCCTTCTTTCTCTTTTCATCTCTGTCCATCACTCTATCCCCATCTCTCTCTCTCTCTCTCTCTCTCTCTCTCTCTCTCTCTCTCTCTCTCTCTCTCAAAGACACATTTCTGTCTCTTGCAGGGGACAATCAAGTCTTGTGAATGTGAACACGTTTTCTCCTGTTCGTCCCATTAGGGACTGTCTGTCAGCTGAGGCATGTTTGTCTGAGTGCAGCAGCCTGTGTTATCCAATAGTTTCTCAACGGGAGCGCCGTGTTTTGGGAATCGTTTCTGTCGGGCAAACCTCTTATCTCTCTTATTTATTTATTTTTTGTAAATGAATGCCCTACTTTGTCATACTATAGCAGACTTGATCTTGTAGAGAACAATACAAAATAAGATATAGAACACCAAGGCAACGCTGAAAACTAGAACCAAACGGAACAGTAATCTAGACAAATACAGATTATACTGAAAGGCAGAAACATTTCACAACAGTGTACAAAATAACATACATACCATGGTGAACAGAGAGATACAGTCCCAATAAGTCCAAAACCAAATACGAAAAGTTGTCAGAAACATCATAATAACTCTGAAACGTAAAGAGGACAGTCAACGTCCCATGTCCGCTGCGCGGACGTGACGGCATCATAACTGATTGCAGTGAATTTCCACGTGGAGTTAGTTCTAGTTTCTCTCTCTGTCGTTTGGGTTAGGTCATTTTTAATCTCTATACTCCCCCAGGTACTGGGCCGAGGGGCTATCCTTTTACCACCTCCGTAGGTACTGGGCCGAGGGGCTATCCTTTTACCACCTCCGTCCTGGGAGGGGTTCACCCGGACTATATATCTGGGCACACCTTCAGGAGCTGTGTCACTGTGTCATGGTCCACAGACAGCAGGCCATGCGTCCCATTAGGAGCCCCACACGTGGGGCATTCCAGAATGATATGGTCTGCTATCTGTTCCTCTGTGCCACACTCACAGTGGTGTTGAATGTCATTATAGGCAGTGGTGGAAAGTAACGTGCCATGTAATCAAGTACAATTAGCCTGTAGCTATGCCCCTCCCGAAAAGCTTTTGTCCAATGCTAGCTCAGCAACCGTTGCACAGCTTGCCAAGGCAAGCTTCCGTGACTGTGAGCAGTCATAGGGAGGGTGTTGGCTGGCCCTCTTTCAGATGTTGTCATGTAGATCGGTACACAGTATCTCTGTAGCCTTTAAACGAAACGGGTATTTCTTACATTGATGCTCCTACATATTATCATGCAAGCACCAGAAAGTTACTTTCCATCCCTCATATACTGTGTGCACAGTGCACACCCCATAACCCACACACTGCACATCATTTCGGAGCTCATATCTTTGAACGGGTAAGGACTAGTCATACAAAAGTAGTGAAAACAGCAGATCTACAAGCACACAGCGCCTCGCACCGCGAGGCGTTGTGTGCTTGTAGATCGGCTGTTTTCACTAGTTCAAATCAATTTTAAAATGATAAATACAAAACAAACGGTTTTGGACATACAAGGTTTCCACCCGACAACGACGAAATATAACTCATGTAATTGCGTGTCAAGGCTCCTCTCTTAGTAACTTGTTGCTAACGTAGTATGGACAAGGACGGGTTGGGGAGCGGCATAGCGACAGACTAATTCTGAGGTAATTTTACTTTACGGGAGTATTTCCAATTTTCTAAACTTTTACTTCTACTCCACTACATTTCAGAGGCAAATATTGTACTTTTACTCCACTACAATTATATGAAAACTTTAGTTACCGGTACTATAGTTTCTTCGTAGGTTTTGAGCTGAGGGCTAGTCATTGAAATTTTTTTCATTTTCATTTTTTCATTTCATTTGAACGCTGGGCATCATAGCTACAAAATGATATATTGGTTGTGAAGATTGACCCAACAGTTTTGTAGATATGGCTCATAGAGTTATGCCATGCAGAAATACTAGATCTGAGAAATTCAGCCTTTTAGATAAAATGTAACCTGCAAAATGTGAGGTTTCTCTTCACATTAATTAAAAAAAGTCTTATTTACATGCAGAGTTAAGCTCTGGCGTTTAAGTGAAATGTAGCCTGATATTTATGAAATGCTTTTGTGGCTTTATCACATTTTAGAAAAAGAATAATAATAATAATTTCAGGGCTGGTCTAAAGCTGTGCTTTCCGAAATGACTGCCCCTCTGCTATGCTGGGACACATATTTTATACATTTGAAAACTTGGGACAGTCTGCATATAGAGTACTTTCTACTTTTGGTGCTTTAAGTACATTTTAATACAATTCCTTTGTACTTTTACTCAAGTATAAATGTTCAATTCCAGACTTTTACTTCTAACAGACTATTTCTACATTGCAGTGTACACTTTTACTTAAGTAAAACATTTGAGTATTTTTTCCACCATTTTTTCCATCATTAGGTAATCAACATCTGTGTCTGAGCCAGATGATGTCTACTGGACCTAAACCTACACTTACTGTAGTTTTGTTGTAACAGTGTCCATGTACAGTAACCATGTTGTTTCTGCCATGGTTACTGGCAATAGTTGTCTATTGGAAATTGTATGAATGTGTTTGTTATTTATATTATTTTTCTGTAGGTGTCTGAAACCCCCACCCCAGACACGTGGCACTCAGCTTACCCTTTTGTGTTTAAACCGTTTGACCGATATGTAAGATTTGGTGTAAATAAAACTGTCAATCATCATTATGTAGGTTACTGTGCTTCATGACGTTACTTCACGGCGGCTTAGCCTGTCTGTGACCCAGGTCAGTAGATATCGATATTATTAGGATAAATGCGTCAGATTTCAGATTGTTTCCCTGAGGGTAAGAATCCACGCTACCGCCCTTCTCCTTAAAAGACAAAGGAATTGTTATTATATACCATGGCTGGGGGGCTCAACTTTCTCTTGAGCCAATCGTGGCAAAGGAGATACACTATAAAAGGCTCCTGAACACCCATCACCAACATCAACCTGCGTTCCAGAGACTCCAGACACGGGAGCGGACCTCTGCTATAGAGCCAAGATGAATCTTCACATCATTTTAATCATCACTACCATCATAGGAAGAAGTAGTCAACTGACATTGCATGAGTGTGCGAGTATTGGAGAAGCGAGGCCTCAAGAACCCACGGACATCGCAGTGTCATGTGGTACCAACTCCATCGATCTGGAAATCCAAGCCTGCCCTGTTGTCTACACCGGTTACGATGAGTCACTGTTGATTACGAACCATATCTTCGACCCAGTCTGCAGGGGAACCCTGCATGTGGATACACCCCTTGATGCTCCACCCGTGGTGCGTTTCAACTTCCCCCTGAATGCCTGTGGAAATGTCTTCAGGACCATCAACGATCACATGAACACAAGGAGGTTCTCAAACCTCAGCCAGACAGTCAACATCAGTGGCGTTGTGCGATCCTATGATAACACCACAGGGCCAATCTCCTACAAAAAAGAGCTGACGTACTTCTACACCTGCAGCTACCCCTTACAGTACCTGATCGACAACGCACGGATTGATGTGTTCGCCTCCACTATCGCATTGAGGGACAAAAATGGCAGCTTCCTCAGCACCCTGCACATGGAACTGTTCAGTGACGCTAACTACTCAGAACCCCTGGTGTTGCCAGAGAATGGAATCGAGCTGAGGAAAATGATCTACGTGGAGGTGAAGGCCATCAACTTGACAGGCCAGTACAACTTGCTCCTGGACCAGTGCTACGCCTCAATCTCCCCGCTTCCTAGCAACTCCAGCTTCTTCAACCTGATAACGCCCTGCAACAAGGATGCCTTCACCCAAATTATCCAGAACGGGGTCAGCCAGAGCGCCCGCTTCTCCTTCCCGGCTTTCCGCTTCTCGGAGCAGCAGGATGAGATGGTCTCCACCTACTACCTGCACTGCATCACCAGGCTATGTGAGGTCAGTGCCTGCAGCACCTTCATGCAATGCAACAACAGGACAAGAAGAAGCACGGACACGGATGAGACGGCAGACTCATCCCACCTCCACACCATCACCTCCCCGGAGATCGTCACCCAAACCCAACCGAAAAACAGCCATCCGTTCTCATCCCCACTGATGAAAACCCGTGATGAGAATTTGTCTACTGGGCTGGGGGTTGGTGTAGGTGTTTTAGCCTTCGCGTGTATTGTTGCCCTGTGCATCGCTGCCGTCTTTTACAAGAAGCTCAAGAACTAAAAGAAAACCTCCTTGAGCTGAAGGCGGGATAATGGGGCATCAGGCTATAGGATAAATAGTGTCTTTTGAGGTGTACCGTATCCACCAGCTTGACTAACTCTTCAGGTGGAGGACAGTGCTTGGTTCACCTCATTGTTGTTTAATTACACTCTCGGTAAGTGGCAAAATGTTGAGCTCAAAACCTCCTATCTGCATTGCCTTGTTGATTGCTAATGACTGGTGTCAGGTGGTGAAACCTTTACCACACCAAGAGGGTGAGTTGATAAAAAATGTTACTGGTAATACTTGTAACAGACCTGTAGAATGTCTTGAGCTCAAAAGGAGCATAATTAAGTGCTGTAAAAAGTGTTATTTAACAACAAAAAAATAGCCCAACTATTTCTAGGTAAAAACCTCCTATCTGCAGGTTGTCGATAGGAGGATTTGGTGTTGAACACACATTTTTCGTTTTCTCATTTTCCGAGCAAAGTGATTTTTTCAGATAGGAGGTTTTGCATTTTGGCCATCGATATATAAATGCTGGGGAAAAGTTTAACCTATTCAGAACGGGGACACAGTATTGTGTATTATTATTTTATGCTTTAACTATTGAAAAATAGCAGATATACAAGCTCACAGCGCGGCACCGAGTGCCGCGCTGCGAGCTTGTAGAAAAATCGTGAAAATTTGAATTTTGACCCGATTCTATAAGTGTCTTTTGAATCCTTCTAAGATTTTTTGAAAAACCTATGTCAGCAATCTGGCCAGCCATTGTCAAAGAAAAGGTCCTTTTCACTTAACTGGAGCTCAGTTACAGACTACTATGTCAGTGGTTCTCGAACTTTTTTCATGTGAAGGACCCCCAAAATGATATTTATTTGGCCACGGACCCCCATCTCAAAATATTTAGTTCCAGGGACCCCCCCAGAAGCAAATTTGAGTTACAAACGTTCGCTTTGAAAATGCATATATATATATTCAAAGATTTGCACAATTTTTTACGACTTTTTCAAAAATAGCAGATCTACAAGCTTGCTGTATATCTGCTATTTTTCACTGGTTAAAGCATTCAATAATTCTAGGCCTAAGAACCAACTGTGTGTTCAAGTCTGGTGTTTTTATCTGGCCTCGTAGAGCTAGTTCTCTCTCCCTCGCTCACACTATTGCTCTGTGTGTCTCTCTCTCTCTGTCTGTGTGTCCCTCTCTCTCTGGGTGGGTTAAGGCTTTTTCATTCAGCTTTCTGTAAGACCCCCTCGCCAGTCTCTAGGATACCAGTCGGTTACCGTAGCAACCAGGCCTTGCCGGCCACTTCCAAAGGAAGCGGTCACCTGACCCCCTTATCTGGCGTGCTATTGGCTGCTTGTGTTTTTTAGGCTGCATGTCTTCACATGGGGTGGGTTAGGGGCAGCACATTCTCATTCTTGTCATTTTCATGCTCCAAACCCCCCCCCCCCTCCCTCCCTCTTCTTTCTACCACTTTTTCTATCTTTCTTTCTGTCCTCCCTCTCTCTCGCTCTCTCTCTCTCTCTGAATTAATTATGTTCAATTTAATTCAGTACATTGAAATTCAAGATGATTTATTGGCGTGATGCTATATAACAAGAAATAAATTGCCAAAGCTTCCGTCCATTCGTCCGTCCGTCCGTCCGTCCGTTCGTCCGTCCGTCTCTGTCTGTGCCCCCCTCTCTCTCTCTCTCTCTCTCTCTCTCTCTACATTAGTGACCACACAAGTCCACTGATTGGTTGAGGCATTTACACATTATGAATGTGGTTGAGTGTATGATGAGCGGGAGGATCGGGGGGTTTGAATGCATCGCCACTTTAACCCCACCTGTCGAGCAGAGTCCTTCAGGCCCAGGGCTCTGTTCTCACTCCACATTAACCCATTTAGGCCTAGAATTAGAAGGATTCAAAAGACACTTATAGAATCGGGTCAAAATTCTAATGTTCACGACTTTTAAAAAATAGCAGATCTACAAGCTCGCAGCGCGGCACTCGGTGCCGCGCTGTGAGCTTGTATATCTGCTATTTTTCAATAGTTAAAGCATAAAATAATGATACACAAAATGTGTACCCGTTCTAAATGGGTTAAACATCTTTGCTGAAACTGCTATAGGTGTCATCTGTAAATCTGCTATTTTAGATTTTATTTTTATTTTATTTTATTCTTTTTGATGTTGGACGTCTGGAATAGAATCAAATACCTTGGTCACTTTATTACTGATCAAATGACTGATGATGATGATATCTTTAGACGGTGTAGAAAATTGTATGCTCAAGCAAACACTATTGCTCGTAAGTTCAGTCAATGTTCTACTAAAGTGAAAGTGTCATTGTTTAAGACATATTGCACACCGCTCTATACTGCTCACCTATGGTCATCTTATAAGAAATCTAGTATGCATAGGCTGCAAGTTGCATATAATGATGCTATGAGAATACTCCTTAAAAAACCCAGAGGGGGCAGTGCTAGTGAGATGTTTGTCACTGCTTGAGTGAGGACTTTTAAAGCACTTTTAAGAAACTTAATGTTCAAATTCATGAAACGTGTCATTTAGATGTATCTACTAACGGCATCATTGTGGCGCTTTCAAGCACGCTTATGAGCAGTTCACGCTATACATCCAGACTAAGGGTACACTGGCTAAAATGCCTGTGTTTTTCCTGTGGTCTAAGTTATGTACTATTTTTTCTACATTTTCTTATAGATTTTTATTGCCTGTTGTGTTTCTTTTATGTCTTGTACACTGTTTTATGTCTTGTACCCTGTTTTATGGACCTGAGTCCGCTAATAAAGATTGATTGATTGATTGATTGATTTATTGATTGATTGATTGATATATATATATATATATATATATATATATATATATATATAGGTAACTCGGTTAGACTGTGGTAAGAGCGCTTGTTTTGTCGTTCACCACACACCAATCACCACCAGATGGCGACGACAGCCATTCACTAGTGAAGGCGCTGACGTCACTCGTTTGCGACTCTCTTTCTTTATTTACTAGCCTAGCCTAGCCTAGCCTAGCCTAGCTTGCCCAGGCCTTACGGCCTGGGCATAAATATAACGATTGCATTCACCACGGCTTCGTAACCACTCGCGCTGCGGCGCTCGGGGGCGAAGAGCAGGACCAAGGTCCGCTGGCCTTCGCGCCGCTTGCAATGTCGTGGACAATCGAGCGGCTCCGCCTGGAGGACGTTGTTGTGGCGACCGCTTGTTCCGCCCCGTGCCGCACGGCGAGCGCTCCGTTTCTCTATCTAACCGTTTCTCTATCTAACCGTGACATATATATACATACATACATACATACATACCGGTACATACCGGTACATACATACATATATATATACATCTTCTCATCTGGGGGTCCCTGGCACAAAACATTTTCAGAAGGGGGTCCACGACCAAATAAGTATCAATTTGGGGGTCTTTGACATGAAAAGCTTTGAGAACCACTGGCCTGGGAAATAGCAGGTGTTAAATTTATAGAATGAAAAGCACATTTGACAGCCTGGTGATGCCCACTTTATTAAACCTAACTCACCAAAGTTGTTCAATTTAAGTACGAAATTGGATGATTTAAACTGTGTAAGACAATATTAGAAGTAAGAGAGATCAGTATCAGGGCTAGAGCAGTTTGCTATGCATTAGGTCACAAACCTCCATTTGATGCAATGTTGTATCTCTAGGACACCTGATCTACGCTGTGAGAGGTTACAAAAGGACTCTTACGGATCCATTGTTTGTCAGCTATTTTTAGCAGCGGTATCTTGAGTATCTTATTCTCTATAATATGCATTCTGATACACACAAGTTTGCAAATGGATCATTGAACGTACTATACAGCGTGGCTGAGTTGCTATAATATGTATTCACATTTTATACAGTATTTATGAGAGGCTGATCACTGTTTTTTTTTATACACAATGCTACTTAATTCTTTACAATTACACCTGATTCTGCCTGCACCAAAACCACTGTAGTATATATGCCAGTGGCGCTGTAAAGCTGCCACAAAGCACCAAAAAGAGAGAAGAATAGAGCTATGTTGTTATTTATTTTTTACTTTCTTTTTATCATGTCCACTTGTTGGTGACGGAGGTGCTGTGGGACTGTGGGAGGGAGGAGTATACTTTTCTGTAAAAACCCTATCGCACTCAGTAGCACAAACGCAACATGTATGATGATGATGTTGGGAGGGGTGAGGGGATTCTGTGAAAAAGAAAACGAACCGTTTGGAAATTTTTCCACCCGACAACACCGTTATGGGTATGGATGCATCCGAGCATCTGTGCTTCAAAAAAAGTGTGTGTGTGTGTGCGTGCGTGCGTGCGTGCGTGCGTGCGTGCGTGCGTGCGAGCGAGCGAGTGAGTGTGCAAATGAGCAGCCCAGTCACTGACAGAGTGAGGTGTGTTTAGGAAAGGGAGGGGTGGAGGGGGATTCTTTGAAAAATGTAAAAAAAAAAAAAAAATCAGGAAATCTTTGAATGATTTAAATAAATAAATAAAACATAAACCTTCTCTGGCAGAGACAGTGCTAGCTTGTTTTGTTTCGTGTGAGACCCCGCTCCGTCCATCGTGACTTCGCCCCAACTCCGGGTCCTGCAGGGTGAACTGACTGCATCACCATATTTACCCCAGTATTTATTTTTTGCAGCATCGGTAGAGCACTGTATGGGTGTGGATGCTGCATTGTCAAACTGCCTGCATTGGTGTGCAGCTTATCCTCACGGTCAGGCAGAAACCTTGTATCTTCAAGTTTCAAATGTGTATGTTTTGTTCCCCGTAGCACTACTTCATCATACAAAAGGGTTGCACTAAAGTAGTGAAAGTAGTGAAAGGTGCGAGGCGTTGTGTGCTTGTAGATCTGCTATTTTCACTCGTTCAAATCATTTTTTTAAATTATTAATACAAAACGAACCGTTTGGACATACAAGGTTTCCGCCCGACGACGACGTGATGGATACATCCCAGCATCTGTGCTTCAAAAAAAGGGTGTGTGTGTGTGTGTGTGTGTGTGTGTGCACGTGCGTGCCTGTGCGCGAGTGCAAATGAGCAGCCCAGTCAGTGACAGAGTGAGGTGTGTTTAGGAAGGGGAGGGGTGACAGCTCGCTGCCAAGACTAAATATAGTTGGAGTGTGAGAAGAAAATGAGAGACAGAGATACAGGTTTGAAGGCGAAGAGTTGCACAGATGTGATAGAGATGACAACACCAGCCCTTTCACACACACACACACACACACACACACACGCACGCACGCACAGAGGGGAAGATGGAGACAGGCAGAGAGAGAGAGAGATTAGGGAGAAGAAAGTGTACAGTCAAGAACCCAGCTAGCGTCACTGTTCGTTCAACGAAAATAGCTTTTGATTGAATAACGTAGAAGACATACAATGCAATCACTTGAGCGACACTCTTGTATGGTTAGTGGTGTAAAGTAATTAAGTGCATTTACTTAAGTACGATTTTGAGATATTTGTACTTTACTTGATTATCTCCAATTTTCAATACTTTTACTTTTAGTCCACACTCCACAGTACATCTCGGAGGCAAATACTGTACTTTTTTTTTTACTTATTTTATTTATTTACTTGTAGATTTGTATTACTACATACCGGTACATAGCCACTTCAGCCCCTATGTTTTGGCCATTTGAAAATAGCCGATCTAAAATATAAATCAAAAAAGTAAATCAAAGATTCCCTTGGCAGAATGTCAGCTTTTATCAATACGAGTGCCCTCAGGACTCTTGCTGGGGCCCTCATTCAGTCCCTCTTTGACTATGCTTGCACCTCCTGGTACTCGACTACTTCTCGACCTTGGGCCCATGACCCAAGTTTACCCCACACATTTTGCAAGCCTAAGATGGCTCAGCGTTGAAGACGGGGTTAAAAAACTAAAAATGGGATTGACTTTCAAAATAGTCAATGCAAATGTGCCCTCAATCCCCTCAGCACCCGCTTATCTGACCAAACATCTCCAAAAAGCTAGCGACACCCACAGCTACAACACCAGTGGGAGTGCACACAACAATCTGAAAATACAAACCCATAAGACAAATATGGGTAAATTCTCCTTCTACAACACTGCCACCCAAGTGTGGAATTCCTTGGCTACTTCCCTTAAAACATGTAGCTCGGTGGCCTCCTTCAAAACTGCCCTGAAAACTCACCTTTCTGGAGGCCAGAGGAGGAGGTAGTATCACTTCTCCCATAGTGTTAACCCTACCCTGTACATAAAGTGTTTTTATAACTGCGATGCTTTTTTAATGTTTTTCTTTTTTTTGCTTGCTATTTGTTATGTCCATGAATTGAATACCAAGGACTTCCGACTTAAAAAAGACCATCAGACTTATTTGGGATGTTCCTTTTAGGGTGGGTGTTTAACTGTACTTGTACTGTACATTTTTTTTATTGTATTGGCTATACTTGTATTGTTCTCCATTTTTTGTCTAATAAAATACTCAATCAATCAAAAAAAATGCGACACATTGTGGGCTTGTAGATCTGCTATTCTCAAAAGATATGTAAACATTTGAAAAAAATTAAATGGGACATTCTGCACAATGAGTACTTTTACATTTGGTACTTTTAAGTACATTTTGATGCCAATACTTGTGTACTTTTACTCAAGTACATTTTGAATTCTGGACTTTTACTTGTAACAGAGTATTTGTACATTGATACTTTTACTTAAGTAAAACATTTGAATACTTTTTCCACCTCTGAGTATGAAGATATGAGGTTTCTTCCGGACAGCAACGATGTGCATTTGATTTAACACCAATGAATAAATCCGAGAGAGAGAGAGAGAGAGAGAGAGAGAGAGAAAGAGAGAGAGAGAGAGAGGGAGAGGGAGGGAGAGGGAGAGTGAGGGAGGGAGGGAGGATCAAAGTGATAGAACCTATGTACATTGTGTCAGCAGAAAGGTAGAGAAACCCAGATGGAGAGTATAGAATAGTATGGTATACAGTATAGTATATAGTAGTAGAATGGAGAGAGAGGTAGGGCAGACAGGCAGAGGGGGAGAGAAGGCAGGCTAGTCCTGTCCAGTTCAGCACAGATGTTTAATAAATACCAGACCTCTGCTGACACAGACCAATGCTTACACGCGCACACACACACACACACACACACACACACACACACACACACACACACACACACACACACACACACACCTTTTTGAGGGCAAGTGTTGACAATGATAAATTGCAGCGTGGGTGCGTGCGCACGTGTGTGTGTGTGTGTGATGGCTGGTTTATGCAGAACGATCCATTGTTCCTGTACTGATGTACTTAAAGGAAATCTCATTCATTTTTCACTGCTGACCCATTTTAGAACAATCATCAAATAATTACACTGGCATGAGACTGTAGGTGTGTGTGTGTGTGTGTGTGTGTGTGTGTGTGTGTGTGTGTGTGTGTGTGTGTGTGTGTGTGTGTGTGTGTGTGTGTGTGTGTGTGTGTGTGTGTGTGTGTGTGTGTGTGTGTGTGTGTGTGTGTGTGTGTGTGTGTGTGTGTGTGCGCGTGTGCGCGTGCGCGTCTGTGTCTGTGTGTAAAACATGGTTCATTTAATAATATTCACTGTCCATTAATCTTTAACTGTCTGTATGCTTTTGTGATGTGTGTGTGTGCACGTGTTTGATTGTGCATGTGTGCGTGCATGCGTCAATGTAAGAAATACCCGTTTTGTTTAATGGCTACGCCCCCCAGGCCCCCCCTATGCATATGTGTTCATATGCTAATGGTGATGCGATTTCAGATCAATTGCTCCAGCCACTGAGGAGAAACGCTGTGACAGACACTCACTCAGACATTCGCAAAATTATAGTATAGATGGGATACTGTATTTTAATGAACAGTACTTGAAAATGTTAAGTGAATACACCGGATTTAGCAAAGGGCCATTTCACCTCTGGGACAACCCGATCTTATTTTATTGTTGTTTGGGACACGATCAACACAATCCTGAGTTATTTTTTGTGTTCAATCTATGTTTTGAGATATTTTAGTATTTCAGCATGTACTAGTGATGCAAAACGCATCACTAGTACATGCTGAAATACTAAAATATCTAAAAACACAGATTGAACACAAAAACTCTGCTATTTTTGGCTAAAGTGTCTCCGAATATGGACGCTGTACTGGGCTGTTCTGGGCTGTGCTGGGCTGTGCTGTGTGTCCGCATGACCCTCTGCAGTGCTTTGCTGTGGAGGGCCATGCCGTTCCCGTGCCAGGCAGTAACACTAGCGGTCAGGGTGCCTCTCTCTAGAAGGCCTGCAGGACATTGGAGCCAGGCCAAACCTCTTCAGTCACCTGAGGTGAAAGAGGCGTTGGCCGCGCCTCCTTCACCACGTAGCCACCGGCCAGTGTGCTGCTCCACCCAAGAGAGAGAGAAAGAGAGAGAGAGATCCTCTGTGATGTGTTCTCTGAAGCAGTGCTCGTAGATCTGCCAACGTATTTTATGCAAGGATAAAGTGGTTAAAAGTATTGTGATGCTGTATTAACACACTATGCTGGGAACCCTCTGGAACCCCCCCTGAGGACCCCTGGGGTGGTCCCCGGTCCCCAGCTTTGAGAACCAATGCTCTGATGAACTTGAAGTGGCTGACCCACTGCATTGTGGGTCACTCACTGTAACGCCCACTGCAACTCCACTGGGTCTCCCGTTGTCCAGCATTCAGCTCTTTGGTGTTATTGACGTTGGCACAAGACACTTTTGTATTGTACTGTGAGAGCTGTTTGAGAGTTTATGAATGGGGGGTTTTATATGGTTTCACTGTTGTTAATTTGGCTGCCTTGTTTCTTTTTATTTTTCATTCACTGCAACACACAAAATGTGTCCATAAATTCATTTTGGGGCGTGTCATATTCCTTGGTAGGGAAAGTGATTTATTTGAATTCAAAACCAAATGGATCTATGTTCTGATATAGTACTAGTTAGTTACTATAGAGTGTTTGGTTCATATAAGGACTTCCGCCCAATCCTCTGTGAGGAGAAAAAAGCAGTTTCAGTTTTTCCTGTATAGGTGACAGCCTTCATCCAATCAAGATAGAGTGGGTGCCTTCCTCCAATCATGATCAAGTGGGGCGGGCCTTGGTGTGCCCCTCTCGATCATGATTGGAGGAAGGTCAAGTGGTTAATTTGGTGTGTGCGTGAGTGTGCGTTATGTGTGTGCAGATGTGACAGGAGCATCATAACCTGCTGTTTTCTGACGTCACTTTTATTTGACACCCAGGAGCTGAACATGAGTCATGACATGATAAAAAAAAGAATGCTATGAAATGGAACTCAATATAATCCATTTATTTTACTTCCACTTTGTTTTACTATTTTCCATTTTGTTCCATTAATTGCTTGTATAATTAACATTACAAGCAGGCATTCTTTTATGTTCATATGTTGATATGTTCATCCTACCCTCTTATTATTATCCCTTGTTATGTAAAATATAGAACAATTTAAAAATAAAAACAGACCACTACTATCAAAGATAACATGACCCATTATCTCAGTGCCCAGCAGCCCCTCCCCCATCTTTGTAGTATTTCATCTAACTAATGAAGCGGTGACAGTACATCCACAGGGATGGACTCTGTGTGGCCTTCTGGTCACAAGACCGTCCCTTAACTCTTTTTCTAGGCCAGTGGTTCTCAACGGCCGTGAGGATATTGCAAGTGGGCCCCCCAAATAATCGCAGAAAATGTGATGCTATTTTCACTATTTGTCAATCTGAAAGAATCAACTCTTTTTTGTCACGTCACAGGTTTGCAATTGTAAAACAGTCGGTGAAATAGATTTTTTATTGTTTTATTATGGGCTCGTTGTGGGCTCGCCAAAGGCGAGAACACTATGTCCTCATTATTTATAGAGTGAGTTCCGCCGTATGTTTCCGCCGCAGACAGTTGGCATTTTCCGCCGCAGACAGTAGAAAGGCAGATCCACTAGCCAATGAGGTGGCATGATTGTATTTGAGTTCCGTCGCAGACAGTATAAAGGCAGGGCCCTTAGCCAATGAGGTGTAATTGAGGTGTGGAAAATCTGGGAGTGGTGTTAGCTGGGGTATTGGTTGAGCTTCACATGACAATTAACACGTCACCTTTGGGGGGAAATATATAATGTGTGTGTGTGTGTGTGTGTGTGTGTGTGTGTGTGTGTGTGTGTGTGTGTTTGTGTGTGTGTGTGTGTGTGTTTTATCACCTTTGTCAGATGTAAGCCACTGTTCCAGAGTATAACTTACAGTAAGAGTGTGAATAAGGCCACCATTTTGGGCATCATTTTGTATCCAAAGACGGATGCTTCAAGCCAAACAGTGTGTTGTTGCGACCGTAGGTCGCACTTACTACAGAAAGCTCCACCAGGTGTCCGTGCGTCAGTCAGTCAGTCAGTCCGTCCGTCCGTCACACGTCAGACGTCACACTTTTGCCCTGCTCATATCTCCGCAACCGTTGCCCCGATCCATGCCAGATTTTGCACACACACTCCTTACCTGCCAAACTACAACCTCCAAGGACCCCCGGAGTTCCAGGGACCCCCAGGTCCCTGGGGGACCCCCAGGTGTAAAAAAAATACCAAATGTGCAAAAATGACCAAATGACCACCCCCACGGGGCTGCTCACGGGGAATTCCCGGGGACCACCCACTCCTGCTACTCCAGAACGGATGCAAAAGTGGTGGCGCCCCCAGTGGAGGACCCCCTCCACTGCAGCTCACATAAAATGCCCTAACTCGGCCTAGGAGCGTCCGGGAGAGCCGGGGCCGGTACCTATTCGTCCGCCAAGGCAACGCGGAGACCCCACCCCTCATTTCTCACATGGCCCTCTTCTAGCGAGACCTACGGTCGCTTATCTCCCGATTAGGGAGTCTTACTGGTCATAAACAGTACATGCTTATAGCTCAGTGCATCTCCACTCCACCACCTTTGTGTTGCAATGCTATGTAGGACGCCTATTTTTCATCACACAATGGCACAGCCTCATGAATATACATATACCTACAGTATACAGTATGTGTGTGTGTGTGTGTGTGTGTGTGTGTGTGTGTGTGTGTGTGTGTGTGTGTGTGTGTGAGTGTGTGAGTGTGTGTGTAATATATACTGTGTGTGTGTGTGTGTGTGTCTCTCTGTTACTGTATACGTTATGCATGCTAACAGCAAGAAACATCTCTCTTATTAAAGATGGGAGGATATACTTTTTTATCTTTTATAGTGATAAAAAAACATAAAATAATTCTATGCTGATGAATCTCCACTATGGGGATCATCTTGAATATCCTTGCTAGCATACCAGCGTTCGGTTCCTAACCAGTGTTTAGTGCCAGTGGGCACATGCTGTCATCCTCTACTGTATTTGGGCACAACTATATGCAGAGAAAAAGTGAACATTCTGACATATTGTTGCAGTTATATATATATGGAACCGAACCAATGATTGTCACGTCTCACTCTCCTCTAGGCCACAGGGCTAGCACGGCTTGATGGAAGATGTTGCTCAGTTTTTTATTCACTAAAACGGTAAATCAGTTAGACTCTATGCCACAATGCCAGTCGGACTTTATATTATCTAAAGAACAAGACTCACCCAAATGTTTCTTCTATCTTATGCAGGAAGCTCATAATTTATTATCTTTCTTT
>NC_137820.1:50638412-50643412 GCF_963921795.1 Nannobrachium achirus
AATATAATATAATAAATCTTTTGAACAAAACAAGCTTGTACTTCAGCAATCTGTTCAGACAAACGGTTAGTATTATCCCTTACAACAAGGTCTCTGGAGGGACAGAAAAATTAGCGTCGTAGAATATCAGATGGATTTAAGCGATAAAAAACACAAAAAACATTGGCTTAATCAGCCTGCCTGCCTCTGCCTCTCTCACTTGACCTGTCTTTGTCTCTTGATCACACACACACACACACACACACACACACACACACACACACACACACACACACACACACACACACACACACACACACACACACACACACACTCATGTACACACACGCATGCACGCACACACACACAAAGTCAACAGAGACTTTGATTGGTCAGTTTGCTGTTGTTTTATTAATGTAATTGATCAGCCCCCCTCTGCTACCAGGCACAGCTCTGTCTCTTGGATTCATTTCATCTCTCGTCACTGCTGGGGGGAAACCTTGTATGTCCAAAACTATTCCTAAAAAAAACTCATAGATCGTCCCTTTTCACTACTTTTTGTGTGACACTAAGTGGTGTAAAGTAACTAAGTTTATTCACTCAAGTACTGTACTTACGTAAGATTTTTAGGTATTTGTACTTTACTTGAGTACTTCCAATTTCCAATACTTTTTTTTTTACTTCTACTCCACTACATTTCGGATCCAAATATTGTACTTTTACTCCACTGCAATTATTAGAAAATTTTAGTTACTAGTTACTTTGCAGATATAAGTGATTATATTATAAAACGCACATTCATCCACTTTAGCCCTATTTTGTACCTTGGCTATTTGAAAATAGCCGATCTACAAGCTCTGTGAGCTTGTAGATCTACTATTTTCAAACCATTTGTACATTGTACCACTGGGTTGTTGCCCAACCGCAGAGCTCTGCTGCTGTCTTGAATTAAGTAGAATGAGGGAGGGAGGGGGAGGCGGGGAGGGAGGGAGGGAAGGACAAACACAGAGGGTTGGATCACAGATCAATGTATTTGTCTTTGTTTGTTTAAAGCGTGACGAAACTGGATCCTCTTCGTCTCGAGCCAAAACGTCTAGAGTTTTAGTTATAGGAAGTGACTATTGCGGCTGTCGAAAGAGTCTTAACTTTTAATCACATTGACCACAGTTTTAGCTAGAGTGCTCTAATTTCAAGACTAACGCATTACATTACGCGGTACTTGAAGAGAATAATCCGATTACCCTCATTTTGGCCTTGCTCTTCGAATGCTCTTCAACATATTACATGGATTAAAGTTCTCGGTCACCACGACTGATTTAAAGTTTTGTCTTTGTTGAAAATAGCCTACCTCGTAAGCTATCTTCGGTTATTTTGTTAAAGATTCAAGCATTTTAAGTGGTCAAACTAGCAACGTTTAGAAGCATTTTCTATAAACGCTTATGGTATTGGTTAAAACCTGGCGTTTGGCAGTATTTACAATCATTTTACATTGATTACGAAACAGCGCTAGTGTGGGGGGCTCCTTTCACAAATCACATAATAGGACTTGGCAATACAATTTATTTTCAGTTGTGAGATTTTATTTGAGCTTTAATCCATGTATCATGTAATTGATGCCCCAGTGTGCCAGCTGATTTCACCGTTTTCTTCTTTGCTTCTTTCCTGTCAACATGGTTTTTAGACACCTTGTTGAGATTCTGAATTTTGAAATACAAAGCTACCGTATTATTGATTTTTCAGCACGGATTGTTTTACTACGGTATGTATTTAAAATGAAATCATCCTTTTAAACCCTTAAATTAAATGTATTAAAATCATCGTTCTTATTTGATGGCCTTGCTGCCCCGGCATTTGGCCTTTGTGCCCTCAAAAGATTTACTATAATATAGTTATATTATACCAAGTAGCCTTGACCCCGGCTAACACAATGACATTCCAGGCCTGCTGATTAACGGTGTTACTTGTAAGGCATTACGCCCAGCACTGAACATAGTTACCCTTCATTTTAATCTCTCAACACATACAATATTCTGCTAACAGCAGAAATTATACATTTTTTTTCTTCTACTGAATGGGTTCCCAGATTGCCCTTCATCATAATGGTCCTGTCATCGTGATAAGATCATTATACATAATGAGGAAAAAGAGAAAAATTTGCCCTGATTAAAACGGGCTGCATTTGAACATGGTCCATCCATGATATGGGTGGGGGCAGGAAGCAGTGTGCAGGGGCGTCACAAGGGGGGGGGGGGGGAGTGGGACTGAGTTACCAGGGCCCAAGGTGGAGGGGCCTTAATTATTTTATACTTTAGCTATTGAAAAATAGCAGATCTACAAGCTCAAAGCGCAGCACCGAGTGCTGTGCTGCGAGCTTGTATATCTGCTATTTTTGAAAAGTCATGAAAATGTGTGCAAATCTTTGAATATATGTATTATTTAAACAAACTCAAATGTTGCTTCTGGGGGGTCCCTGGAACTAAATATTTTGAGATGGGGGTCCGTGGCCAAATACATGTCATTTTGGGGATCCTTCACATGAAAAAGTGTGAGCACCACTGACATAAAAACATAGTTTAAAAAATAAAAAATAAAAAACTTAGAAGGATTTAGAAGACATTTATAGAATTGTGTCAAAAATATTGAAAGACCTACAAAAATGTTCACAATTTTTTCAAAAATAGCAGATCTACAAGTTCGCAGCGCAGCACTCGGTGCCACGCTGTGAGCTTGTATATCTGCTATTTTTCAATGGATAAAGCACAAAACAATGCATAATAATACATTCCCATTCATGGGGGGCCCGCAGTGAATCCTTGTACCCAGGGCCCAGAATCTGGTGTGACGCCCCTGGCAGTGTGTAATGAGAGAGGGATGGGAGAGGAGGAGAAGAAGTGTGTAATGAGAGAGGGATGGGAGAGGAGGAGAAGCAGCACGCATAATGTTCCTCATAACACTATTGTCATTATGATAAGGTCACCGTGTGCGTGTGCGCACTAAACAATGACATTTTACATGTTCTTTTCTTAACTGCTGGCTCGGAATAGACGTGTGTGTGAGGGAGGGAGTGAATTACTGTAGTGGATTTCCTGGGTTATCCCTGGTCGGATTCAAAGCTTAAATACAACGCCACACTTTATAAACGCACATATTACACAGTAATTCGATTGACTGTCTCCCTCTGTGTGTGTGCGTGTGTGCGTGTGTCTGTGTGTGTGTGTGTGTGTGTGTGCGCGCGCGCTTGTGTGCACACATGCATGCGTGCACACATGCATGCGTGCATGTTCATGTGTGTGGCGTGCATGTGGTAATGTGTAGCAAACACCTGTGTACATTACAAGAGAACTGATTAGTACAATCTACCTACAGTACTTACCTGCTTATTGATGTTCTCATCTGTGGCTGGATGGATGGATGGATGGATGGATGGATGGATGGATGGTGGATGGATGGATGGATGGATGGATGGATGGTGGATGAATGGATGGATGGATGGATGGATAGAGGGAGCAGGGACATGCTGGGCCCCTGATTCAGCCCGGGAAAAAGAGTTGGAGAGGCCCTTATTGCGCGCTATAGAGAGAGAGATCTCTCTATAGCGCTGCTGCTACTCAAGTTATATTTAGTTGTTGTCGGGTGGAAACCTTGTATGTCCCAAACCGTTTGTTTTGTATTTATCATTTTAAAAATGATTTGTGTGAGACGTTGTGTGCTTGTAGATCGGCTGTTTTCACTACTTTTGTGGGACGGCCTTGTATGATGAAGCAGGGCTTTGCTTTGCGAAAAAATGTACAAATTTGAAACTTGGAGATACAAGGTTTCTGCCCGACAGTGACGATTTACTTTGTTGGCCGCCCAGCCCCCAAAATGGAACGAAGGCCGACATTTAATTTTTTATTTTTTCCTAATGGCCGGCCTGGACCGGCCAGGAATGAACCGGCCATTCGGGAGTTGTCCCTCTTTTCCCAATGGCCAGCACGTCCCTGAGAGGGAGGCTTGATGTCTTGATGAATGTCATCATTTGACTGTATGGTGTGGTGATGGTGATGAGGCTATTGAGTAGAGAGAGAGGGGCAGTGAAAATGGGCGAGAGGTGGTAGGTATTTTAAGGGAGATGGAGAAGACAGACGCACAGGATGATGGAGGGATAAATATACTGGGACAAAGAGATGATTGCCTATTCACTTTCAGGCTGCAGATATAATGCACAGTTGCACACAAATAATGTCTGTATTTAGTTTAGAGGACCGTATAATCATGTGAATGTGCGCACACACACACACACACACACACACACACACACACACACACACACACACACACACACACACACACACACACACACACACACACACACACACACACACACACACACACACACACACAGTCTTTCCAGTATGTCTCATGTCCAAAAAACATATTAAAAGTTTCCCATTATATTCTTAGTGGATCAAGGTAAATTCAGAGGGTTCAAGTTTGGGTTTTTTGGAGGTCTTTTTTTCCTGTATAGTAAGTGAAGGGACCCAAACTTGAACCCCCTGAATTCACCTTGATCCACTGAGAATAAAATGGAACATTTTTAACATGTTTTTTTGGATGACTCAAAAACCTTGAAACATTACTATTGCAATTTATTTTGGGTCAAACCTCAGATTGACTCGCCTACAAATCGACCCCCAACTGCCCCTTTTGCATAATCTTTTACACAAAGAATGATAACAGTGTAAATACAATACAATTTGATTCTGTTCATGAATGTACAGTATGTGTGTGCGTACTGTGCATGTGTCTGTGCGCTCGTGTGCGTGCGTGCGTGCGTGCGTGTTGTAGAGAGAAAGCGATGGATGAACAGACTATTAGGCAGATAAATTATGAGAGGGAGAATCACTCCAAGGTCGTGATCTTTGACCTTTGACCTGCCAGAAACTAGACACCACCACTATGAGGGGAGGATCAGGAGGGAGATGATAATGATATCACAGGAAGCAGACACAGTGGAATAGGGGTGGGCGATATGGTGATAA
>NC_137820.1:50645912-50713412 GCF_963921795.1 Nannobrachium achirus
TATGGGCATTCCCAAATGAAGTCCTGTTAGATATGTGCTTAATATTGATGACATCAGGGATACACCACCCGATCCCCACGTTATCATCCCAAGCTGTGACCGTTCACATACTAATCTGCGACCTACTATCTCAATTATGTTGGCCTACTGCGCATTAGTCTGAGGTCAGTCTACATAAGGTTGATTTATGGAAGATAATGTAAATCTGCACTAGTTTTGTCTAACTGTACTTTATGTCAGTCAGAGTCTACTTGCGCGTTCCTTTTGTCATTCACAACAGAAGTAGTGAAGTTAAGTACGGCTATAGAAAACACTGTTTACAACAGTGCAAGTACCCAGTAGGTAAAGTGCAGCTGCGTTGGGCTGCAGACATGGTGCAGCTAAGTGCATCAGCACAGGTTATGTAACACTGATAAGAATCTCATATAATGAGGAGTGCTGTGTGGAAGCCAGGGGGAGGAGGAGGTTCAAAGAAAGAAGGAAAGAAAGAGACTGACATGGGGGTTAAAGTTCTCTGTGCTGGGGACGGATTTCCATCTTGAGGATTCCCTAGGCCTAGGGGCTATTTATGAGATCAGTGCAGATTCGCGAAAAGAATTCGAGCCGTCGGCGTTATAATTTTTATAGCATTCGTTACTACTGTGGTGCCAGTTCCTACGAAATGATTCCCATCAGCCAGAGGCATTATAATTTCTGTAGTTTGGTATTCTCGTTTTGTATCCATTTTATTCTGACTTAGTTATTATAAATGTATTCTATTTTCGCATTATGTGGGGGGAAAAAACAACAAAAACAATGCAGCACCAACTTTCTTGAGACTAAGATTAGTGTTATTATTTGGGGGTCCACTTGCAGAATCCTCACGGCCCGCCAGAATCACTGTCTTTATTTTATTATTTACATTTTCCACTGACTGTCCCCACACACTATTTATAATGTCTGGTTAGTAAAGCAGCATGAAAGGGTTGAAGCCCACGGCACACAACGGTGTGGCCGTTCAGCCTTTACTGATTAACACACAGGTGCCGTTGGCACTTCATTAATGACTGTCCCCAATTTGGCATTGTATGCTGACAGCTGCTATCCAGATACAGCAGTGGTTCTCAACCTTTTCAGGCCGCGACCCCCAAAATAATCATATTTTAACTTCGGACCCCCCACCCTGACGAGCACTAAGAGTTGAGGCATTACATTTTGTAAAACACGGTTCTATTATTGTGAAAATAGCAGATCTACATGCTCACAACACCTCGCAACACGAGGCGTTGTGAACATGTAGATCGGCTATTTTCACAATTTCTGCCTCTAATATTTGACAATTTGGCCAATGTAACATTTTTCATTTTAGAGGTATTAATTAAAAAGTCCTTAAATTGTCACTTTAGAAATGTGCAGATACCCTCTATCTATACACTTAAACTTTATGTTGGTTTGTTTACTGTTGAGTGAGAAAACAATGTTGCAAATTAAGTTAATCATCTGGGGACCCCCCAAAATAATTTGGGGACCCACCGGTTGAGAACCACTGAGATACAGTAGGATGGTGCACAATCCTTTTGTGCCAAGGACCCCCAAATCGATATATATATTATTTGGGCGCGGACCCCCAGAAGAGAAGATTTGTGTTTCAACATTATTCAAAAAGGGGAAATCTCGCTCTTTCGATGTGTCATTCTTTCGACAACCAGCGTCGGATTTGGGTTAGGTTTAGGCATAGAGGTTAACATTCACCCGCGTCGGCAGAACGAACCGTCGAACAGATGCTATGTCGCAATATCGACACGCTCCCATTCAAAAACACTTTCAAGATTTTTAAAAAATGTTCTGAAATAGCAGATGTTCAAGCTCGCAGCGTGGCACGAGTGAGTGAGCTATGAGCTTGTATATCTGCTACTTTAGAATAGCCAACGTGCAAAATATGGATAAAGGGGTTAAAATGGTTGTGATGCTGTTTTAACACATTTTGCTGGGGGAAACCCCCGGCCCGTAATATATATATTACATTGATTGCCCTAGTTTGAGTGAGTTTGTTTGAGTTTGATGCTATTGAGTTACAGTACACACTCTCTGGTGTGTTTTTACATCCTTTGTTAGCACATGGATTTTAGCAATGTGTCCTATCTGTGCTATATTGTTGTAGGCCTAATGCAGGAAATAGATACGGTACAAACAACGCGGATGCACAACATAAACATGTTTTTGCTGTCATATTGTGTACACCTCTTGGCCCAGTTTGATTGTGTTACACAGACGAGAATAGCCCTGTATTTTTATCTTGCTGCCATGTTGGGCCCTTTTAGACAGCTTTTAAACAAGTCATTTCATAATTTGGTGCTGTAGTGTTAAGTGTTACATTGCCTGACCCAGTTGAATGGTATGACCTAAAAGATTTTGGGTCGAAACGAAACACAGCTGTGTCTCGTTTGTACCCAGCATTGAAATTCGAAAGTGTTTATTTAACGTGTAAAACGTGATTCTAGCCAGCGTACAAAAAATGATATCAATATTTATGGCTATGGGAAAAATGAATGGCAGTTTTTCTGTTTTTTGGGCACCAGTAAATCATGCCCTATTTCGACACTTAGAGTTAAATGAACACTTTGGAGCACCCAAAGGTGTCAAAACATCAAAGTGTTTCAATGAAGAAGTGTCCTCAATGCAAATTCATTACTACAAAGTGGGTGCTGATGTTTGAACTGTATGCGTGCGTGCGTGCGTGCGTGGGTGCGTGCGTGCGTGCGTGCGAGCGAGCGAGCGAGTCACAGCCACAGTGTTTTTTGCCTAAGAATACTTTTGTTCATCACCTTCTTTTTATTTAGCATAAACAGACTATAATGCATGGTGTCAAGCACTGGAAATAGACAATCTACAAGCTCACAAAGTGTCACGGATGCGATGCATTGTGAACTGGTAGACTGCAATGTGTGATGCTATAAAGTCTATTTTGGGCTTAAAGGTGGTGTTATTTCTTAGTTAAAATACATTTTAAATAGCTCTGTTAATATAGCAACCATTGCTATTGACTATAAGGTTGAATGATACTCTATAGTATGGAGTTTTTTAAGCATTAGGGGTCTACTCATCTCTCAAGCTCTTTGGTAAACATCGATTTTCAGGTCAGGATACCAATTAGATCCAATCAAGAGAGAGAATGTGTACACTACAGGATACAGGATAAACAATCGAAATTGGAAGTGATGGAACAAAAACAAAGAATTGGAATTGTAACACTATTAGGGATGGGTCAGAATATATTATAATTCGAATGTAGTGTTTTGGACTACACAGAGAAGCAGTCTCATGTAAACAGAGACCTATTATTTCTGCATGTGGTAAATAATTAAAAAAATTAGCTAAAATCAATGTTCTGTTCTGTTCTGCTCTGCTGTGCATGATTGATAATTAAGTCTTAATCTCCCAGAAACATTAAAGTACCTGTACAGTGTAAGGTTGCCCGAGCGGCCAGGCTTCAAAAACAGTCCAGAGATGGTCTTTGCTGGTTTTTATTTCACCTCCCAGCAGCATTGCAGTTCAGAGAATTCAAATCACCAAAATATGACTGACACAAAAATAGGAAAAATAGACCAGCGCTGAAAAATAAACACTTAGGCGAACACTAACATAACCCAACAGGCAAAGAACTCTCTTCGGGTAACACCATGATCACAGCATGGCCCCGTAGCTTCAGGGAATGCTCTCTCGTCTGTATGCCCACATCAGAACTAACTTGCCTGCCCTGTAGCCTCCCTTTAAATATGGAGTGGGCCCTACCACAGGACACCAATTAGCATTAGCAATACTTCCCTATACTTCCAAATAAACATTCAATAATAACCCAGAGCTAGTATGAGTAACTTAACATTCTAAATGATGCGTGTTACACATAAACTTGGGGGAACTTCAAATTAATGACAATTTAACTAAACATTTTACTCTGAAAACAAAAGGAAACACCCTCTCCTCCACAGCACTTGGCACGTTCCTATTAACTAAGGAACGGCCCCCAGCTGTGCAGGAGAGACAACTAGGGAGGTGACCACACCCCTGATTACCACCACCAATGATTCAATAAACATTAGAACATTAAAATGCATTGAAATACAAGCTCAAGAACATAGTCCATGAACCAACCCTTTCACAGTCATTTCCAAAGCTGGCCGGCAAAGTTGGTCAAATGGGAAACGCTGTTAAGTTGGGTGTGTGTACATTGTCCTCAAACATTGTATCTGTATATAGGGCACGGGTTGCCCCGTGACATACAGCATTAATGTAAACCTACTACAAAATATGGTCATCTAACTTTAAATAAATCCACTGATTGATTTACTCTGTTACCACTAAAGCAGGTAATAATAGTTTTGCATTTAGACACACAGCTGTGCTGAGACTTTATTAAATTCTTACTAACATACGAGATGAGGGGTAAACAATGCACTTATTATTTAGTTAAATGCCGGGTGGGCACGGTGTGATGGGCAGGGGAGAATGGATGGATGTGTGTGTTTAAAACATTCTGTTTAACCAAAAATATGACCTACAGCACCTTTTAAAAGCTACAGTGACCCTACGTTATAACAGTGAGCAACAGACGGCGATGCTGGTCGATAAATATCTCCTAGTGGGTGTTCCTGCCGTCATTAACATACGTCCTCAAAGGAACACATGAATTTGATTGGCTATCGCCGATGTTGTAGTCCAAACTATTTTCATGTTTTTGGGGCGAAGACAAATAATGCACTTCCGGAAAATACTCTGCACCGTCAGGTTAGACCAGCTTTACTTCTTGAACAACCCTGGATTAGGGTTAGGGTTAGGACTGATTTTAGAAGGCATTTCTAGAATCAGCCTCAGGTCTTCATGGGTCAAACATAAGGTGCTACTAAAGTTGTCTTATGACTTTGTCAGTGGTTCCAGAGGACACAGCTCCTCTGTCCCTCCCTAGGGCTCTCTGTAGCTTCTCAGCCATGATGCTAACCTGCTGCCATGATGATGCTAACCCTCATGCCCGTCCTCTGTGCTGTCCCGCAGGCCGACGCTAAGATGGTGTGTGACGTGGTGAGCCGTATGGAGGACACGGAGCCTTACTCCCAGGAGCTGCTGGGCGCCATGATGCGTCTGTGGTCCGACGCCGGCATACAGGAGTGTTTCAGCCGCGCCCGAGAGTACCAGCTCAACGACTCAGCACAATAGTACGTTCTCTGTGTGTGTGTGTGTGTGTGTGTGTGTGTGTGTGTGTGTGTGTGTGTGTGTGTGTGTGTGTGTGTGTGCGTGTGCGTGTGTGTGTGCGTGCGTGCGTGCGTGTGCTTGAGTGTGTGTGAGTGAGGTGAGGCGTCTGTTTGGGAAGTATGTGTGTTTGTTATCTTATCATGCCAGTAACAAATATGAAAGCAGCAGTGAGTATGATCACAGAGTAGCTACTCTGACACACAGTGAATCACCATTAAAGGTACGCAGAGAGAGAGAGAGAGAGACAGGTTGGAGAGAGACTGAGAAAGACAGAGAGAGATAGGAGGATAAAGAGAGAGAGGAAAGGAGATAGGAGGAGGAGGGTTTATGTGAGTGAACAGAAGTGAGCAAGTGAACGAGTGAGGGGGCAGATGAGAGAGAGAGAGAGAGAGAGAGAGAGATTAAATGGAATGCATTGATGTATTACTGTCGGAGTCATGTTTGTGTGCCTAGCTTACTGTAATTGTTCACCATACATCTTGTTGAATTGGAGCAAGTCATTTATTTATATTGCTGTCGGCGCTATATAGCTAAAGCACATACTGTACACTGTTTATATTTATATTCAGCATGCGGGCTAACTGGCTACCATTACAATAAAGCAGTTTTTTTAGGTACAGCTAATTGGCTAGCATTACAATAATGCAGTGTTTCGGGTACAGCTAACTGGCTACCATTACAGTTTGCTGCTCTAAACAGCTGACATTTTAATTCATTTAACCTATATTTATTTTCTCTGAAATACATTGAGGGCAGGACCATAGTTTTCAATGATGCCAAGATTACAAAAGGCATATTCAAGACAGAACAATAATATTGAAATAAGAACAGGATACACATGTTGTGTACTGTAAAAAGCAACAGAACACAATCACAATAAGACAACCTGATGTCAGACATCAGCTCTGCATACTTGACCTACGTAGAGTGCAAAGTGAAAGTGTGGAAGAATCGTCTGTTTGCACGGGAGTGATGTCAGAATGAGTCAGCAGAAGTGATGTCACAACGAGTCGGCCTGATGTCAGACATCAGGATAACCGTGTATCGGGTAGGGTCGAGGCCTAGCTAAGAACGTAGGCAAAGATCTGAGCTATCTGCGTGCGAAAGTTGGACTCTGCAGAACCAGCCATGTGCTGTGAGGCCTCTTCCATGCGATTCGGGCCAATTCGGCCTCGGCTTCAATGTGTAGTCAGGGTAACAATTAACTCTTTTACCGCTTCAAACGTTAACGCTCGTCCCAATTCTGGACGCGGCTCAAAGCCAATACGAACGCGCGTTCTTTTACCTTGTTTGAGCACTGTAAGCTGATGAGGGGTCGCGCGGGTGTGTACAGTAAAAACATCTCCCGTAATGCTGCTTTCAAATCTCCACCACACGTAAACATCAATGATGTCCAAGATCTTTTTCTATAACATTGCAAAGGTAAGCTGCTTTTTGCTGGCACCAGCCCCAATAAATAAATAATAAATCTGGCAGTAAAACTGTTAAAAACAATGAGATTAATGAGCATGTTTATACATTTTCCCATTGAAATCATGGAGTCAATATTTAAATTGTGTTGTAACTCATTCCAGTTATAGGGGACTGTAGCTTAAGTAATGAAATGTAGTCGTGACATCGGGTTTCATATTCTGAAGTATTCCAACTTAACAGTGATTAAATATATGTATTTATTTAACCGTGCTTTATAAATGTAGATGATTTACCAATGTTGGTCTCGTCTCATAGCAATGGTTCCCAAACTGGGGGTCATTTGAAATCATTTTGGGGGCTCTCCTGATGATTAGATTAACCCATTTAGACCTAAGGCCTTCTAAGTCCTGACCTAAGTTTTCTGAAAAACTTCAAATATTTATTCAAACATAAACATAAAAATACAAATAAAATATGTTGCTATACTGTACATAGCAATAACAACACAAAAATGTGTTCCCGGCCTGAAGGTTATGCAGGATTCACATTTCTAAAGTTACAATTTAGTGACTTAAGATATTTTTAATACAAAATTGGCAAAAAACTGGGCTTTTTTCACAATATGTATCAGTTGTCAAACTAATTGTAATGCCTCAACTCCTACATTCCAAGTGCTTGTCAGGGTGTGTGTGTGTGTGTGTGTGTGTGTGTGTGTGTGTGTGTGTGTGTGTGTGTGTGTGTGTGTGTGTGTGTGTGTGTGTGTGTGTGTGTGTGTGTGTGTGTGTGTGTGTGTGTGTGTGTGTGTGTGTGTGTGTGTGTGTGTGTGTGTGTGTGTGTGTGGGAGGGGGGGGGGGGTCCCAGTTCATATATAATTATTTTGGGGGGGGTAGCGGCCTGGAAAGGTTGAGAACCACTGCTGAGAGAGAGAGAGAGAGAGAGAGAGAGAGAGAGAAAGATGGTTATGTTCTTCCTCTTCAAGTCATCCATCACTGGAGAGAAGAGGGGAGGGGGCTCCAAAGGTTACAGAACACATTCCTATCAACATGATACATGCACAATTAATGGGAACAGCGACATTCCCTCTACACACTGTGTGCATGATGTGCGTGTGCATACAGTACGTGTGCATATTTAAATAGTTGTCTGTTGAATGTCAAAACATTAAAGATTGATGCACACTTCCTATTATGTTGTAACCTGTGGAGTGGAACGAGGTAACCAAACAAACAGCTGATAGGACCGATGTCATGTGATCAGGCCACATCTAATCTAGGTAATATAGTGTGTGCGTGCGCCGTGTGTGCGTGCGGGTGTGGCTCTCAGACATGATGACATCAGTAGTCTATGACGTATATCTATGATGTATGATTCCACATTTGTGCAAGGTTTCACCTCTGTTGACTTTCATTATAACATTTATTAAAAACATAAAATGGCGGGGCGCCCGCTGGCCTAGTGGTCAAGGCGCATACCACATACTAGGCTATGATGCCTGCTGGCGTCGCCGGTTCGATTCCCGATCTGGACGACCGTTGCCGCATGTCATTCCCCATCTCTCTCCCCATTTCCTGTCAGTCTACTGTCCTATCTAATAAAGACATATAAAGCCCAAAAACAAATCTTAAAAAAAATAAAAAAAAATAAACATAAAATGGCTACTTCTTGGTGCTGATTGGTTCAGCGGTTTACTCTTATAGACGAACAGACTTCTACAGAGCCACGCGGTAAAAGAAATGACCAGGGGGGTCCCCAGATGATTAACTTAATGTGCAACATTGTTTAGGTTATGTGTAGAGCAGGGGTCTTCAACGTTTTCAGGCCGGGGACCCCCAAACTGATGGGGAGATGGAGCAGGGACCCCCTACCACCTCGTAGGGTGGGGGGGGTCGGGGCTACAACATATTTTTTATTTTAAACATGTACAAGTTACAGCGAGCAGGGTGGGCCGTACCACTACCATTTCTAAACATACTACTTATTAACACATGGGCGGCCAAGGTTTATAACATTTATAGCTGTTGCTGGTGCCACCATTGACTTACGTTATGTTTTGATGAGCCCCGCAAGCTTCGTGCGTGTGCACGTGCGTGTCCAGAGAAGATTGAGGAGGTACTCCATTTGTTTACAAACGCTCGCGAAACTCGCGGTAAAAAAATCGCGGTAAATTCGCGGTAAAGTGTCGCCGTGAAAACAATCAGCTCTCTGCCTCCATGGGGCTGTTTTTACCTCATTCTCAGATAAAGCCGTTCTTATGTTTCAAAGTAGAATCTAAAGCCATGTAAAATCCTTCCGTGTGGGGAGAGACAGGGGGCTTCCTGCCCTGGCTGGGTGACGTAATGGATTCAGGGCATGCAAAGGGAAGCTGCGGTCTCGAAAAGTTAACTATTTGTTGACTCGTCCCTCGACGATATAACTTCCTGTGGCAGGGTGACATCTAGTGGCCAAAACTCGTCCCTGAACGAGTTTGGCTCCCCAAGTGTTAACAGAGAACAAATGTCAATATTATCAACAATCTGTCGATTGCATAGTAATCATGTATTCAAGCTATTCAAAATGGATAGAATCATGATTTATTTTTTTAACATAAATGTGGAAAATGGCAACAACAAAAAAAGAAAGAAAAAAAAACATTTTTTGAAATATATATTTTTTTATTTTATTTTTATCAAGCAATAATTTCGCGGACCCCCTGCAGTACCTCCGCGGACCCCCTAGGGGTCGCGGACCCCCTGTTGAAGACCCCTGGTGTAGAGGGTGAAAAGAGCAGACTAAATACAGAGTAAAAAGTCAAGTTTATCAAGTATTGATGGTTCAAGTGGTTAAATATCTGAAAACACAAATTTAGATGAACCTGATGCACTGATGATTGTGCTGTCAAACGATGAAACTAAACGATATGGTATGTATGGGTTGTGGGGGTCCCTGCTTCATCTCTCTCTCAACTAAGGGGTCCTTGGCCTGAAAACGTTGAAGACCCCTGGTCTAGACCGGGGGCTCAATCGTAGCACATTTTATATGGCCCGCAGCTTCCTTCCTAAAAATGTATAATTTATGGGCTGTCAGTAAAGACTCATGTGAAATTCATAGTTTCATACATTGAAATGGTGATGTTTTGAAATTAACCATGAGCAGATACTGTAGGCTATGTCTCAGTAGAATGTGTAAGGATACGTGATGTGAACAAAAGGCCATTTGTATTTTATTTTATTAAAGTTTTGCAGAGAAACCTTCTCACACCAGGTTACATTTCGCTACACTACCATTGATCAAAAATTCATGCATGAAAAAAAAATGCTGAATGGTTTTTGTTTTGTTCAAGGTTAGACGTTGGCTACAATGCCAACAAAAGGCTATTGATATTGCACTGTAGTTTAATAAAATCCTATTTTCATTTTCAAATATTGCCCCCTTTGAAAAGGTTTGGGAGCCCTGGTCTAGACATTCATAATGAATGACATCTTCACAATCTTCCTAGAAGGGTTTGCGTGCGTGCGTGCGTGCGTGCGTGCATGTCTGCATGAGTGCACATGCATGAGTTTGTATGTATACTCTCTGTTCCATTGTTTTGCTAAAAGTAGTGCCTGAAGCCACCTGTCTTTCTAAATCTTTCTTTCTGTTTCCCTCTCTGAATATCTAACATGTCCTGACCTATTTACCACAATACACGTACATTACACATGGAACATGCACACACCAACACACCATAAAATGTACGCACACAGGCAACAAAATGAATACAGTACACACTATAGTTATCCAAATACCTTGTCATGCATGGCCAAATCTACACACACACACACACACACACACACACACACACACACACACACACACACACACACACACACACACACACACACACAATTACAGTCATTGCTGTCCAAAACATTGTCTTTTTTATTATTCTTGTAAAAACATGAAAACATAGTGAAAATGGATGATCTAGAAACTCACAACGCGTCGCATCGCGACACGCTTATAGACCTGGTATTTTCACTGTCTTTGTTTGACACTCTTGTATTATTATGAAGTAGAGCATTAGCCTAATTTACTGAAGGATAAGGACAGGAAGGACATAAGACATTGAAATGTGGACATACAAGGTTTCTGCCCGACCGACAGCAGTGACATTATGCAGCCCACGTGCACAGTGGTGTCATCTTCAGTGGCAACCGGAGGCCGATACCAGAATGAACAAGGCAACCATTTTGATTCATCTTGAGAGGTGTGTAATATAAGGATGGGACGATATGAACATTTCATATCGCGATTATTGTGACAAAAGAAATCGCGATTTACGATATTATCACGATATTATCACGATAATCAAAATCCATTATCCTGGGGTGGAACATTTGCCAAAAACTAGCAGATCTACAAGCTCACGACGCATTGTGAGCTTGTAGATCGGCTATTTTTTGGTAAAGACATTTGATAGAGAGTGAAAAAGGACTGTATCAAGTACGTATATTAGTACCTTTTACCAATTATAAAAGGTTTAAGTGGTACCGGATATGCATTTCGGCAAAAATAAAAGGTGAATTGATCCCCTGTGCATGACGGAGGACGATATCGCGATAAATTAAATCTCCACGATACGATTATCGTGAGTGTTTTTATCACGATAAACGATAATATCGCGCATCGTCCCATCCCTAGTGTAATATCGTGTCTTCCCGGTGAGGAAGTGCACACACGTACCGCATGTCATTAGCAAGCATTGTGCGTGTGCTATCTTATAACTCCCTGCGCTCGTGCCAGCCCAGATGTCAAGGCGGTATTGAACCAGTAATGAATTAAATTCGTTAGGAACAGACGAGATGCAATGAATACACACTCAAGGGCAAACAGAAGGACACACAATGTGAGCGTGAGTGTTTTGCCTCAAACAAAAGCAGGCTGATTCTTGTTAAAACATTTTATGCTAATAATTCAATCAATAGCCCTTAAGGGGATAAATATTTCTCTCTCTTATGTTAGAATCAGCTTTATTGTCACATTGCAGTGGGTGACATTTGTTTTGTGCAAGTTATTTCTAGTTATTTCAAGTTATCATTGTTTCCATTAAAGGAGAACTGGAAGAAGAAGAAGAAGCTTAAGGGGCAGGGAGAGCAAGGGGAACGGAAAGAAAGATCAATGAAAAAAACAACAAAGTATCTACGCGTTGTGATCTTGTAAATCTGCTATTTTTGCTACTGTTTTGTGACATAGAATGATGAGGTAGGGCATTAATCGAAAAGAAAAGTTAAAATATGGAGATTAATTGTTCTGTTGATGATGGAGAGGTTCCTGTCCAACAGTATTGTGTTCAGTAAACCACGATCACAGTTCACAGATAAACCAATAACTTAGCATTAGTCTATATTTTGTACTTACCTGTAAGACGCCCTACGGGCGAGAAGTGTCCTCACACTAAAGGGCGAGGTTGCGCTGAAACAACAGACACTACACAATATTATGTCCATATTATGGGCATTCCCAGATATGGGCTTAATATTGAATGACATCAGGGATCTCTATATACAGTATGGGCATAAAAGGGACAGGACAGAATTAATTTGCAAGTGTGACTCGCGTCGCGACAACCACACTGGTTATCACGAAACTAACACAATATGCCATATAGACATTCCCAGCAGATATGGGCTTAATATTGATGACATCAGGGATCTTGGCCATATACTGTATGGAGCATGACTTGAGGTGTGACGCACGGGACGGACATGATCTGTAGGCCGTAAATGCGACCTATGGTTGCAATTACAGAGTTCAGTATTTTTGCAGTCTGTTGATGTTATATAAAAGGCTTTATTATGACACAGTACCACCATTTCTCTCTCTCTCTCTCTCTCTCTCTCACACACACACACACACACACTGTCCCCCTCTGTGGTGTCTTCCCTCGTTCTTCCTGTCTCTCTGTCCCCTGTTTCAGTCCTCCTTTCCTGTCTTTACAACCTTGCATCCCTGGACGTGCGGTCATGTGTTGCTGTGTTGTGCCAGGCCCCCTGCCAAAAAGCCCCTCTCTTCCTCCTTTAACCCCACTCTCTCCCTGGCACGGGCCCAGCGCCACCAGGCCATTAGCTGATGTTTATCACAGGTCATTACAATCAATCATCTCACACACTGACTGCAGTGTAGCCAGGCCACTAAAAATAACACTGCATGTGTGAAAGTTAGAGTTAGAAAGAGAGAGAAAGTGTGTGTGTGTGTGCGTGTGCGTGCGCGTGCGTGCGTGCGTGTGTGTGTGTGTGCGTGTGTGTGCGACCACGCGCATATGAAGGAATGTTGACATAGTGATGTTGAATATCACGGTTGGTCCGCAGAACCATGACTTTTTCTATATTGGAAACAACACATTTAATCTCTCTCTTATTCACAGAAACACACACACACACACACACACACACACACACACACACACACACACACACACACACACACACACACACACACACACACACACACACACACACTCAAACACATTTTTGGACACTTTTTCCTCATGTTGTTCATGCCAGTCCATGTATTACGGAAATGACGAACAGGTGACAGCTTCCGTTCTGGGCTTTCGGGGTGTGTACTGTAGTTCCAGACTCTATATTTAGCTTTGGGAGATTGTGGAATAGTTGTCTGGCTGCGCGAGACTACACTGTACATAACATTAAAGCAACACCTACTGGTTGACAGGTAAAAAGGTACTTACATTTCTTGCTTAAGTATCAATACTGCAAGGTAGAAATACTTTAGTTAAGTAAAAGTCTGGCATTCAAAATTTACTTGAGTAAAAGTGCAAAAGTATTGGTATCAAAATTTAAGTACCAAAAGTAAAAGTGCTCATTATGCAGAAAGTCCCATTTCAAATTTTCATGTATTTTTAGACGCAATAAGCCGGCAATTTCTTTATTACTATTTACCACAGCCTCCATAAGTCACATCTGCCCATGAAGGATTGCGGTGCATCTTGGGAATGGGCTTATTGTGCCTAAAAATACATATTTAGCCACTTGCATGCATGCCCCCATGCAACCTGGGGGTGTGCATGCAAATCAAAATTGTTAAAATCACTAAAACGATAGAAAGAAGTACCGTAAATGAATACATTTTAACACTCATCTTTTCTTTTTTCTAATGACTATCTAATATATGAACCCTTGTTGTAAAAAAACAAAGTTGTCCTTTACGTGGTTAATATGACTGTGTGGGGTGAAGATGTGGACTGGCATGGTTTATTTCCTTAGCACACACAAGCTACAGATTTAGGACCAGGTCACATATGCTGGTAGGAAAAGTAATCAGCAGAATGTATTTCTACTGTTACTGTGCTGCTAAAAGTCCGGGGACCACCCCAGTTTCTTATTTTAGGATTTCAGCGTTTCTTTTTTTCCTGATTGTAAAGACTGATGGCTGAGAGAGATGGAGAGGGAGGAGGAGAGGGAGGGTGGGGGAGAGAGAGAGAGCAGAGATGTCATTCTTCATGCATAATCACTGGAACATTCCATATCTTCTGTGATTAAATGGTAAATGGTGCATTTATATGGCGCCTTTATCCAAGGCGCTTTACAATGTGCATTCACCCATTCACACACATTCATGCACATACTCGTCAGGAACAATTAGGGGTTCGGTGTCTTGCTCAGTGACACTTCGGCACTAACTCTGGAGGAGCCTGGGATTGAACTGGAAACCTTCCAATTCTCCAAGCGACCGCTCTACCTCCTCAACCACTGCCGCCCCTGATTATGCCAAGTGCACACCCGGCACACTCTCAGTATTTCATAATGGCCGATTCAACCAGGCAGGACATGACTCCTGTGCGATGTAGTTTTAATCAGCCATAATAAGGTCCTTTATTAACACATGGGCGGCCAAGGTTTATAACATTTATAGCTGTTGCTGGTGCCACCATTGACTTACGTTATGTTTTGATGAGCCCCGCAAGCTTCGTGCGTGTGCACGTGCGTGTCCAGAGAAGATTGAGGAGGTACTCCATTTGTTTACAAACGCTCGCGAAACTCGCGGTAAAAAAATCGCGGTAAATTCGCGGTAAAGTGTCGCCGTGAAAACAATCAGCTCTCTGCCTCCATGGGGCTGTTTTTACCTCATTCTCAGATAAAGCCGTTCTTATGTTTCAAAGTAGAATCTAAAGCCATGTAAAATCCTTCCGTGTGGGGAGAGACAGGGGGCTTCCTGCCCTGGCTGGGTGACGTAATGGATTCAGGGCATGCAAAGGGAAGCTGCGGTCTCGAAAAGTTAACTATTTGTTGACTCGTCCCTCGACGATATAACTTCCTGTGGCAGGGTGACATCTAGTGGCCATAACTCGTCCCTGAACGCGTTTGGCTCCCCAAGTGTTAAAGTCCTTTAAAATGTATTTGATTAAGACATTCCAGCATGTCACAGACCAATGGCTTTAAACCTTTTTTGTAACGGGAACCAAGCTCTCAGAATAGTCGCACCACAGACAGAATTAGATGGTCAGAGAAAGACCAATTTCAAATCGAAATGTCCCCAGTTTGCCAGAGTATTTCAATGGCACTCAACTTTGCTGAATAGTGTTCATTAGAAAGCAAAGGTCCCCATACTTTTTCAGCCCGAGACCCAAAAGAGACATTTGTGTCTCCCTGGGACCCACTAACACTGTGCTAAAGTCATCTCCATCTCATTCAGTGTATTTGTGACAGTCTCATTCTAACGTATTATTACCTATTTGGTTGTCAGTGTCTTCCCTCGCTTCTTGTATTCTAGCTCAATGGCACCTTGACTGAACACACGCGCTGTGGTAATTGAACCTAGCTCTTAACTCATTCGATGCCCATAAGAAGGTGCCTCATCACACTCTTTGATCTCGCCGAGTGTCGTCTGCGAGATTGAAGAGATTTTGATTTGATTTGATTAAACCGTAGCGTGCGGTCTGCGGCACCTACGACTGATTTAAAAACTCAAATTCCCATAATACATTGGGAGATAATTTAATCAGGAAATCCGTTTATTGCATCCAGGACAATGTTATGAAATTCACAAAAATGCCCTTCTCTACCGACCATACAAAAACCCTGGCACTTGGCTACAGAAATAATTAATTCATCGCTGGCACTGAGTGAGTTTTAATTGTCTCTGCCAGGCCGGATGCCCAAAGATCAGATGGCCAGAGAGACTATGTATTCGGTCCCTTGTTTTTCGTTGTTTTTCCTTAGTGACTAGGATGGTCAGCTTAACCACTATAAACTGCCCTGATATCCAATAAAATAATATTCTAAGCTAGTAATACGCTACACACACCATACACATCACATCAGGTTGCAGTTTAGTATGTGAAACGGCACATGCTGACTCTGGACGTGTACACTTTTGTACGGTCTATGGGTTTGCCTTCTGACATCATGCTCTGACTTCACTGTGATGTCAGGGGAACCACACTAACAAAATCTCCATTTTATGCCCATATATGGAGTTTCCTGATGTCATCAATATTAAGCCCATATCTAACAGGACTTTATATGGGAATGCCTATTTGGAGGCCACATCGGCCACATACCACACTAACAGAATCCATATATGGCCAAGACAGATGGCCAAGACAGCCCATATCTGTGTGGCTAATTCTACAGACAGGGATCTCCATGTATGGGCATAAAATGCATATATGTATGATGTCAGATGTCATAGACGTCATAGGACTTTCACATAACGAATAACTGAGTAAACATGTTTGGGCTCTCACAGCATATCTCCATATACACAGTACATGGATCTGCATATATGGGTACCAGGGGTCTCCATATATGGGTAACTGGTCCGATATACTGTACATCACTGGCCATATGGCCAAGACATGGCGTGACCTCGCCCTTTAGGGGCGATGTCGCTTGTCGCCCTGAGGTGTCTTACTAGTATACTAGCTACAGTAGTTGTGTGAAACATGGCACACCAACATATACTTGACACAAGTATGACTGTCAATCTTCCCATTATCCTCCTCATTAGAGCATCCACCTCTCTGTCTCTGCCCAGCGCTCCCTCTGCCTCAGGCCTGCCCTCCGTCTCTCCATCCTCCATCTGTCTCCTCCCATCACCTGGGGATCTGCCCTATACACTGCTCACTGTCAGTCAACCTCTCTCTGTCTGTCTGTCTGTGTGTGTGTGTGTGTGTGTGTGTGTGTGTGTGTGTGTGTGTGTGTGTGTGTGTGTGTGTGTGTGTGTGTGTGTGTGTGTGTGTGTGTGTGTGTGTGTGTGTGTGTGTGTGTGTGTGTACTCTTGAATTGTATCCGCCGACTGCTTTTCTTTTCTGTCCAATCCAACACAAGCATGCATGCTTTTGCAGTCTGCTTCTTGCTGCCCAATAAGTTATCTCTCTCCTCTCAGTAGAAAATACCAATTCACAGTTGCTTTCTTTTGAATGTCTACCGTAGCACTGATTGGATGAGATAGAGATTTATCTTTATTAATTCCATGGCATGCAGGGGTGGAAAGTACTGGCAAGCTAGTAGGGGTGGATATTGTCAAGAATCTTGCGATGCAATACGTATCACGATACTTGGGTCACGATGCAATACTATCACGATATATTGCGAATCTTTGCGATACAATACTATTGCGATATATCAGCTTTAAAAGCTGAAGGCGCTGCTCTAATGTTGTTGTTTTCGTCGTTTGCAGCCATTCTCTCGAGACCTCACTCACTGTCTGAACCGTGGGAAGGGGAAGTAGCTACTATAGTAAAGCGACATCTAGAGGCAGCAGAGTGTCAGGACCGGACTTCTACCATTGGTTCCTATGCTCGGGAATATTTTTATTTTCCTCAAAGTATCGCGATACTATGCCTGAAGTATCGATACAGTATTGGCAAATAAACTATCGCGTTGTATTGCCATATCGATTATATTGCCAACACCCCTACAAGCTAGACAGATGTATGGAGGATCAATATGACCGGCGGAGACGCCGTTGGGGTCTCGTCCGAGTACTACGACCAGTAGAGAAACTCGGTTTGAGTTTAGCTTAGCTGATGGCTGGTCAGATGGTCTAATGCAGTGGTTCCCAACCTGTGGGTCAGGTGCCCAAATTATTTTGGGGGGTCCCCAGATGATTAACTTAATGTGCAACATTGTTTTCTCACTCAACAGTAAACAAACCAACACAAAGTTTAAGTGTATAGAGGGTATCTGCACATTTCTAAAGTGACAATTTAAGGACTTTTTAAATCCCTTTTATGCCCATATATGGAGTTCCCTGATGTCATCAATATTAAGCAATTGTGAAAATAGCCGATTGCGAGGCTATTTTCACAATAGAACCGTGTTATAAAAAAATGTAATGCCTCAACTCTTAGTGCTCGTCAGGGTGGGGAGGGGTCCCCAGGTAAAATATGATTATTTGGGGGGTCGCAGCCTGAAAAAGTTGAGAACCACTGGTCTAAGGAGCACTGGGGGGCGGGGGGGAGGAGTGCATCTCTCCACTCCGACATGTCTCCTTTCCGACATGTCTCCATTCCGACACTATCTCTAACCTTAACCCTAAACCGAACCCCCATGGGAGTGTCGCCACTCCGACAATAAGAAGTCAATTTCGGAGTGGCGACATGTCGGAATGGAGAGAGCCTCCCGGGGGGGACACTTGGACACGTATACTGGGCAGGTATGGATGGATGGAATGAAGGAAGGATAGTTGAGCGAGCATCTGGGGATTTCCTTCAGAAGTATTTTCTGAGTTACTCATACAGTGCAGTCCTTTTTTTGTTGGTAATTTGCCCCCAAATAGGAGCTCCCTGTCTACTACTCAGTATCGTTTTAACTGTCTCTCAGTGTGGTTTCCCCCTGATTTATCATTTACAATTTACTTAATTTACTTAGCGGTAAGTGAATTGCAAGGGGCAACCGTCTACACGAACATCCCTTTAATAAAATGATAAGGAAATGCAAACCGGACGAGAATTGAATCTCCCTTTCCAGGCCAGTGGCTAAATAATGTCTAATTTATGTTCTGCCTTAGCATGAAAATCAGCCAATCTGTGAGCTCACAACGCGTCGCAGTGCAACGCGTCGATCTTGTAGACTGGTAGTTTTTTGGCAGAGGATACCATCATGACGTGACGCATGATAAATCAGGCTTAACTCGAATGGAACTCCAACTTTCTGTTCCAGAAGTAGAACACATCTTGTTTGTGCAGCATTTGTAAAGCTTGTTTACCCTCCAGCCTGTGTGGAATATCATGGAGATGGACCACTTGTTTACCACACTTCTCATTTATTTGGCAGGCAAGAAGAAAATATGCGATGCAATAAAAGAGTATTTGATTGTGAATGCCATTACAAATGATTCATAACAAAATAAGAAGTGTGTCGATGGATGACATCATCAAAGTGCCAGTGGGAGAAAGAGTCCAAACAAATAATTTACAAACCCAGTGAAAATGAAGTTTGTTTTCACCAGTCAAGTCAAATACAGCACATCGTGTAATGGTTTTCAACCTTTTCAGGCCGCGACCTCTCAAAATAATCACATTTGAACTGGGACCCCCACTTTTTTTTGCATTAAAAGGTTCTTAGACTGTCACTTCACTGTCATCTGGGGACCCCCCAAAAAATCATGTGAGGACCCCGCTGGGGGTCCCGACACACAGGTTGAGAACCACTGGTATATAGCACAGTTGGGACGGTATCGTAGACTTTTCTTCTTCTTTTCTCTTTTTTGCACAATACAACATAGTAAGGGAAAGTTAGCCGAGTGCTGGACCAATATGGGAACTAAATCATTACCAATAGCTTTCTTCACAAATGTCTTCATAAAGGTGTCTACTATCACCCTAATTGCACACCTCATACGCTCATATTGGCCATTTTTTATTTTTCCCCCTTTAATGCCAGGGCCTCGGGATACCCCCAACTTTGATTGGCTCCCACAAAGTTTCTCAAGAGATTTAGTTCCCAGATTGCTCCTGCACTCAGCTAACTTTCCCTTACTAACAGCCAACAACAACATAACAAAAACTGATTTGTGCAAGTTGAGATTGAAAAACCCAGTGTTGTTTATGAAGTTGATCTGTCCTCATTTCACCTCAAGAATACAGACAGAAAAGTAACAATCCAAAAATAATTAGCACCATAAGTACAACATACATACTTATGTAAGTATAAAGAAAAGAAAAGAAAAAAGCAAGAGAGTCTCGGGATAACACCACAAAAGGAAACGACTTGGCTCTAGAAGCACCCTTACGGGTTCATTTGGTTCCAGACTCAGTGTTAAATTAACACTGAAATTGAGTGACATCTAGACCTACTGCACATATAAACAGAGCTGATACCTTTATCTTATTAAATCTGAGGCTTTTTAAGGCTACTTAAAATCGTTTTGAGGATAAATTATGCTTTTTCTCCCAAAACGACTGCAAAAGATTGCTGCTATTCGTTCCAAAAAGCTGTATACCCTGTATATTTGACATGTACGGTATATAACGACAAAATGTGACAGCTCTGTTTACACAATGCTGTACCCCCTCCAACTGTATATATGTTCCCCCTTTTCAACTGTTTTTATTATATTTTGACACTTGCTTTTGCAATGTATGTTTTCTCATGCCACCAAAGCTCCTTTGAATTGAATTGAATTGAATTGAAATTTATACTGTCTAATATCATGCATTTCCACATGAAGACTGCTGTCAGATTGACCTGTTTGTGTGTATGTGTGTGTGTGTGTGTGTGTGTGTGTGTGTGCGTGCGTGCGTGTGTTTGTTTGTGTGTGCGTGTGTGCGTGTGTATAGCTACCTAGACAGCCTGGACCGGATCGGGGCACCAGACTACCAGCCCACAGAGCAGGACATTCTGAGGACCAGAGTGAAGACCACAGGCATTGTCGAAACACACTTCACCTTCAAAAACCTGCACTTCAGGTCAGCGCACACACACACACACATACATGCGCACGCATGCACACACAGTTTGTAGATCAGCTATTTTTCTGTGCACGCCAAATCAGGTATAACTCCTGATCTCTCAGGGGACTCAGGGATCTCTAATCCCTAAACCTAACATCCAAATATCTAATCCTAACTCTAACCCCAACCTGAATATTTTTCTAATCGTAAACATTATCTCACAACGGCGTTGTGAGCTTGTAGAAAGTCTATTTTCACAATGTTTGCCTCTTTCTTACGTAATATTTGACAATTTGTTTCCGATTTGGTATTAAAAAGGTCTTAAAAATCCTTAAATTATCTGTTTAGAAATGTGCAGATACCGTATAATACACGTATACTGTACGTTTGTTTGTTTACTGTTGAGTGAGAAAACAATGTTGCATACGAAGCCACATCGTCTGAAAAAAAACAACAATTGGGGACCCCCAAGGGTCCCAATGTGGGATCCAAAATCGCAGCATCGTTAATGGCAGGGTAAAAGTTGAAATGTGGAGATACAAGGTTTCAGCCCAACAGTGACGGCTTAATGATGGGGATTCATTTATTTCATTCCAACCCAGTACCTTTCTGTCTACCACTAGAGTAGCTTGCTTTATATTGAGCTCCAAATTCATACAATTAACAGCTTCAACCAAGTGTCTTCATTTGTGTATCTGCCATTTTTAATGAGATCTGATTCAATTACAACCCAGAGCTGTAATGAGAGAGAGAGAGAGAGAGAGGAGCATGAGAGTGTGACAGAGTGCCAGGGGCGTCACAAGGGGGTGGAAAGTGGGACTGAGTTACTAGGGCCCAAGGTGGAGGGGCCCTAGTAACTTTAGCTATTGAAAAATAGCAGATATAAGCTCACAGTGCGGCACCGAGTGCCTGCTATTTTTTAAAAGTCGTGAAAATCTTTGAATATATGTATTTTTTAAGCGAACATTTGTAACTAAAATTTTGCTTCTGGGGGTCCCTGGAACTAAATATTTTGAGATGGGGGTCCGTGGCCAAATTCATATAATTTTGGGGGTCCTTCACATGAAAAAGTTTGAGCACCACTGACATGGAAACATTTTTCTTGCACACATTTTCCCGATTTAAAAAAAATAGCAGATATACAAGCTCACAGCGCGGCACTCAGTGCCGCGCTGTTCAATAGTTAACATTCATGGGGGGCCCGCAGTGAATCCTTGTACCCAGGGCCCAGAATTTGGTGTGACGCCCCTGCAGAGTGCGATAGAAAGAGTTGTAAGTACACAGTCAAATCCAGAGTGTTCATTGAACTCCCAGGGTGTAGAAAATGAACCCACAGCTCCAGAGCATAATGCTGTAGATTTGACTGTGTGCCATATTTCTGTCTCCGCTTGCTTTGAAGCTCTCGCTTGTATGCACACGCATACGCGTGTGCAGACAGATACATGCTCATATACTGTACAGTACACACACACACACACACGCGCGCGCACACGCACACGCACACGCACAAGCACACACACTTGCACATGCATGTGCACACACAGCCAAAACCAGTGATCAGCAATTATGTTACAATATTAGGTGTTTGCCTAGATTCTTTGACAAGTGATTTATCGCTTTCTCTCTCAGCCTCTCTCTCTCTCTCTCTCTCTCTCTCTCTCTCTCTCTCCCTCTTTCTGTTTTTCTTTCTCTTTCCCACACATGCACTGTCAGCAGAGTAGATCTGAAACAGACACTCTGTGTGTGTGTGTGTGTGTGTGTGTGTGTGTGTGTGTGTGTGTGTGTGTGTGTGTGTGTGTGTGTGTGTGTGTGTGTGTGTGTGTGTGTGTGTGTGTGTGTGTGTGTGTGTGTGTGTGTGTGTGTGTGTGTGTGTGGTTGCGTGCGTGCGTGCATGCGTGTAATGAATTCCATACTTCATACATATCACACTATCTGTTCTCTCTCTCTCTCCGTTGCACACACACCCACACAATGGAGACGATTTTATTAGATTTCCTTGCAGTGTATCAAGCGGACAAATAGACAAATACACACAACACAAATAACACAAACGCGTGCCCTGCACACACACACACACACACACACACACACACACACACACACACACACACACACCATTTAAATGACCGCGAAATGATTTTGTTTTGTTTGACTGATGCTCTGCAACGTTTATTGTTCTGGTTCAGTAGGCGTTGCACCGGATTTGTTATTACTTTTTTTTTTATGAAAAGCTATAAATTGATGTCATTGTCAGCTAGCTCTATTACTATTACTGGCAGAGAATGCAGTGTGTGTGTGTGTGTGTGTGTGTGTGTGTGTGTGTGTGTGCGCGCGGCCGTGTGTGCGTGTGCGTGTGTGGGAGGCTCTGGCCTGGGCTTGTAGCGTTACACAGCGGATTCCAGTTCCATCCCTCAACGGGGGAAGTGGTTTCAGCCGTGCCAAATGTTATGATGCTTGAGAAGAAAAGCACACTCTGAGCAGTAACGCATAATGACCAGTGAGTCTGTCATTAGTTGGACATGGAGCTGCAGATGCAGGACCCCGGCTTTGAAGGGGGGAGAACTCCTAAAGGGGTTTATTTTGGCAATACCGACCGGCTCCCTGTTCATTATCCTGCTTATTACATAACATGGCTACTTCCTAAAATAAGTGAAGCCCGACCAGCTTCCCTTCTCCAGAACACGGACACCAATTGTGTCGGTATAGACCAGTGGTTCCCAAGGTTTTTAGCCTGTGACCCAAAAGAGAGATTTGCCCGGGACCTAAACTAGTGAATATAGCCGATCTACAAGCTCACAACGCGTTGCTTCGCACCGCGTTGTGAGCTTGTAGATCGGCTATTTTCACTTCTTATTTTTTTCTTCTTTAATATTTTTTATCCTTTCTGCTCTCCCTCTGCCGTGCCTGGGCAGACAACGGACTGACGTCATGCTTCCTATGCATGAGTAGTCCAAGTTGCTTCTTTTCACCTGACAGGGGGGATTTCCCAGGTGTGAGCGTAGCGCGTGGAAGTAACACGTTATTCCAACCGGTTCTTTTCCCCTCCATCAGGCGCCCCGGCTGGCCAGGGGGAGGCATTATAGAGACCAGGATTACTGCATGTTTTTGTGAGGGTATCTACCCTAGGAGACACGGGGAGAACATGCAAACTCCACACAGAAAGGCCCTTTCGCCAACTCCACCTAGGGTGTGGGTGCTGATGACGCGGAGGAGAGAACGCGCCCACAGTGTCCTCCGGCGGGAATCGAACCCGGGACCTTCTAGCTGTGAGGCGACAGCGCTTTCACTACTTCTTAAGCATTACGTTTTCTAATTTATGGAATTTCTTAGATTTTTCTTTGATTTCCTCATGAAATTACTGAAAAAATGCTTTTCATTCATCCAAAAACTTTGCTGTTTTGGGGATGTTTTTTGAAAATGTTTTTAAATAATTTAAAAAGAAAATGTAGGAAACCAAAAACAAAGGGACCCATAAAAATCTGTCCGCGACCCACAAATGGGTCCCCACTCCCCACCCAGTGTTTGGGAACCAGTGGTATAGACACTTGACAAAGCCGGATGTGCCGCGGTGGATTTTGAACCCCCAGACCACCGCAGAGGTGGTGGGCAGCTAGTTTTACCACTGCGCGACCTGAACGCATCAGTGGTTCTCAACCTGTGGGTCGGGACCCCCAGGGGGGTCCCCAAATTATTTTGGGGGGTCCCCAGATGATTAACTTAATGTGCAACATTGTTTTCTCACTCAACAGTAAACAAACCAACATAATGTTTGAGTGTATAGAGGGTATCTGCACATTTATAAAGTGACAATTTAAGGACTTTTTAATATCTCTAAAATGACAAATTAAACATTGGCCAAATTGTCAAATATTAGAGGCAGAAATTGTGATAATGGCCAATCTACATGCTCACAACACCTTGCAAGCGTTGTGAGCATGTAGATCGGCTATTTTCACAATAGAACCGTGTTGTACAAAATGTAATGCCTCAATTCTTAGTGCTTGTCAAGTTCAAGTCAAGTTCAAGTTACTTTTATTGCCACACAACCAGGTTGGTGGTATTTGGTTTCAGCACATAATGTGTTGCAGCTCTGACAAAAACAAGGAACAAGACAAGTACATGTAGACATTTACACCATTACCACTACCAACAATAAAAACATGGAGACAGAAAAAGGACAGACAACCATTTAGCTAGTGTGGAGGGGGGAGAGGGAGTGGGGGTACTGAGGGAGTTCAGAGTTCGTGTGGCTGTAGGGTAAAAACTGTCAGGGTGGAGGGTCCCTAGGTAAAATATGATTATTTTGCGTCGCTGCCTGTAAAGGTTGAGAAGCACTGCTGTAAGCAGGGCCGTAGCGCGTCTAATCGGCGCTCTAGGCGAGCTCTCTCGAATGCGCCCCCCCCACTCCCGCGCGCGCGATTTTTGCGGGTTTTGCCGTGAATTTAGTCTGTTTTGGCCCGGTTTTGGGCTGGTTTGGGTCCACTCCCTCCATTTCGGCGCCCCCTCGGCGCCCCCTCTAGGATGGCGCTCTAGGCGACCGCCTATACCGCCTATAGCTAAAAACGGCCCTACATGGACATGTGTTGCAGGTGTGAGGAGGTGATGAAACGGTGAGGGGGTGGATGGACAGGATGGTACTGTACAGCAGTAGTGAACATGTGCTCTGTGCCCTCTGCCGCAGGCTCTTTGACGTGGGAGGTCAGAGGTCAGAGAGGAAGAAGTGGATCCACTGTTTCGAGGACGTGACGGCCATCATCTTCTGCGTGGCGCTCAGCGGCTACGACCAGGTGCTGCACGAGGACGAGACCACGGTAAGACACACACACACACACACACACACACACACACACACACACACACACACACACACACACACACACACATACACACACACACCATGTCTCTCTCTCTCTCTCTCTCTCTCCATTTCCTTCTCATCTGCTTCCACTCTTTCTTTTTCACACGCATTCTCTCACGCTGTTCTACTGTATAGTGCACAAATGTTTGGTTGCGTGCATTTTCTTTCTTTCTTTGTTGTATTATCGCTATTGCATCTATGTATCTTATATGATCTATATCTATTTGTGTCTTACTGTCTTTCTCTGAAGAGTAAACAGTGCCTTCTTGCCATACTGTTTTGCCTTCAAACTTGCATAATGTCAGCTATCTTGTGGCAAACGATATTCTCTCTGGAATTTCTCCTGACTTGTATTTTCCTTCCGGTGTTTGAGTGTCATTAAAAAAGTCTTAAATGGATTTAAATCTAACTTGCCTAAACCTGCAGAAACCCTGTGATAGCAAAAGAGTATACTTTTAAACCGCTACACTGCACTGTGTTCCATTACTTTGCGAATTGTGCATAATTCATTTTCATCATTGTTTCATGAGCAGTGAGAGGGTCAGAAAAGGTTAGGAATAATAACATCCAGGTAGAAATATATAGACCCACTTGTGAATGTCAGCAGTTCTACTTGCATTTCAGACGTTAAATATACACAGGCTATGCGAAGGATGAAAGTCAAATTGATTTTAGGGATGATAACATCTGCATAAAACCCTCTTATGAAAGATGACGCGTGGAACAGAATAGAGGAGTCTGCGGTATCTACGCCAAAGATACCAAGATAATGACGTCTAAAGCAAATGAGCTGATTTACATGTGGAGTGCGAGACGCCAAGTTCAGAGCTAATTTTATACGTCTTCATAAGTGGTTCCCGTGGGTATACTGTAGCAGGCTGGGCGACCATGTACAGTCAGTACACAGAAAATTCCCTAGTTTCCATTTGTACACTTCGGAGTTCCAGTATAGCTGTTGTTTGTGCAGAAGCCATTCAGTCTCCCTCTCAGCATGAAGTACCACGAAGGTACAGCTGCAAACTCTGTCTGAAGCTAACCTTCCAATTAGCGTATTAGTGCAGTATGTTTGTTTACCTTTAACTACAGTTAAACAGCAGAACTTCTAGGGGCATGCTGGCGCAGTCGGCCGGCGCCTCAAAGCTAGAAGGTGGGGTTGGCGAAAGGGGCTTTCTGTGTGTGGAGTCTGCATGTTCTCCCCATGTCCCCTAGGGTAGCTACCCTCACACAAAACATGCAGTAGTCCTGGTCTCTATACTGGGTAACGTGTTCCTTACTCCCCCCTGTCAGGTGATAAGCAGCGGCCTGCTCACTCCTCATGCATTGAAGGAAGCGTGAGCTCAGTTCGGAGCTCTCCCCAGGTTGACAGAAGGAGAGTAGCACCCAGGATTACAGCTTAGACAATTGCCACCGAGTGAAAAATGGGTTACAAATGTGAAAAACAGCAAAACTTACTTACTCTAGCTCAAAGTCAATATAGTGTAGTAAAAATGAATGTGTCCTTGGAGGGAGGTGAAAAGACATTACAACGTTACAGTCAATAGCAGACATCAGGATACAGTAATGACCCACTATATATACTGATGCCTGTTTACCAGGTCCTGTGTATTGACCTTATCAGGTCAACACACAGTCACATCCTGCTTTAAAGCGATACTGCGCAAAATTCATTCCAGTGGTCTTATTTTGGTGACACCTGCTGGTAGCCCCATGTCATTACAGTGTTTTGTCGATGGGGAAGGAATGGTGAAAAAGTAGGGTTTCAGGTCTCTTAATAGGTCTTAGATGTATATACTATACACAGTATAAATTGATACGTCATGCGTGTGTGTGTGCACACACACACACACACTACCTTGCTTATCTTTTTTTTTCCTAAAGACCAATCCTTCACAGGCATCTTCACACACACACACACACACACACACACACACACACACACACACACACACACACACACACACACACACCCCTTGCCACAGTGTCCTTTATCCGTTTCCTCTCTGAAACACCATGAGCCTGAGCCTGAACACACACCCACACGCTGCTACGACTACGTACAAGTGCAAACACACCCTGTTCCTGCTTGTCTCTGTGCTCTGGGTGTAAACGCTGGTTGAAGTGCTTCATCTTCTTGCCCTACAGACATCTCTTTCAGCACTGCTGGGTGAGCGTGTGTGTCTGTCTGTGTGTGCGTGAGTGAGTGTCTGTGCATGTTTGTATGAATGGGGATTAGGCCTGTCACCATCATGACATTTTACTTTATGATTGGCACGTAAATTATTGTTAGTAAGACCAGGAAAGCATCCGTTTCATTTTAGATTTTAGCTAAAGCAACATACGTTTTTCAGCAACCTCCAAGGCATTTTGTTATCTCTGTATTCTTTTGTAAATGAACGCCCTACTTGATCATATTACAGCGTCACACTAAAGCAGTGTTTCCCAAACTTTTCAGGTTGAGACCCAAAAGAGAGATTAGACGTTTGCTCGGGACCCAAACTAGTGAAAATAGCAGATCTACAAGCTTGCAACGCGTCGCGTTGCAAGCTTGTAGATCTGCTATTGTTTTAAAATGTATAAAATTCTTCAAAAAAGATATATATGAGGTCGCGCCAATTCTTGGCCATCTGGCCAGTGATGTATATCGGACCAGTTAGCCATATATGGAGATCCATGTAATGTATATAGTACATCCCTTTTATGCCCATACATGGAGATCCCTGTCTGAACCAGCCACACATTTATGGGCCATGTCTTGGCCATCTGGCCACTGTGGCCAGTGATATATATCGATGACATCAGGGATCTTCATATATGGGCATAAAAGGGATTCTGGGGAATACCCATATATATGGACTTTTACATAGGTTTTACATTTCTGTTTGGCTTTTAATGAAAATAGTTCAACATCATGGAACACAATCATGCAGATTATGCAAAATAATTGCGATTATGTGAAATAATTGCGATTTGGTGATTATGTAATAATTGTGACAGGCCTCATAGGGGGTGACGGTGTGGGGGGGGGGGGGGTGTTCTCTTCCGTTGTTTCCTCTGTTCCTGCTCTTAAACTCCGCCCTCCAGCATCTCTGGCTCCTCCCACTCCTCCTGTCGCTCTCGCCACATCGACTGTCCTCTCTAACCAATCAGCAGTCTGATCTTCTACAGAAGCTCCGCCCGCAGACAGGTATGAAACCTCCGGATAGGTCCATGTACTCACAGTTTACTAACACCACCTGTTGGTGTTTTAAGGTTGAAAGCAGAGTCTCTCTCTCTCTCTCTCTCTCTCTCTCCGTTTGTGAACTGTGTTTTTGTGTGTGTGAGAGAGACAACATCTGCTTGCTTGGTCTGCTGCTGTGCTACCTACCTACCTACCTACTACTCAAATGTGACTGGCTCTTCACTTCTTTACCTATAATTCTTTACCTAAATCTCTTCACGAGAGAGATAGAGAGAGAGAGACACTGCTTTCAAGTTGTTGTTATTATAAAGGAACTTTGACGCTTAGAATTTTAGCCAGTTGTTGTCCTTCACAAAGCATTAGCCACCAAGTGCAACATACAGAACCAAGCAAGCATACTGTACAGAGCATGGATTTCACTATTTTGACAAGAATAGCCGATCTACAAGCTCACAACGAGTTAGGTTGTGACGACAAAGCTTCTGGTGATTACCAGAAGCACTTGTTTAGCTGTTTACTAGGGGTGTAACAATACATTTTAACAGCGATATGCATCACGATACATGGTTAACTATACAATACATGGACGATATTGGTTAATTCATGGCGATACGATACGATTCGATTCAATGATTTAAAATCGATATAGTAACTATTTAGCAAAGAAATTAAATCTGTGTAAAACGTGTAAAAAATCTATTATTATGGAAGTAAACGCTGTAATTATCTATAGCAAATACATGGATATTATATTTCAAAACATATGCACAAACCCACCTTCACATGAACACAGAGATTACACACATTTATCGATAGACCAAGAGTAGCTATATGGAATGGAAAGGTAATTAGACCCCTTTTTTCATTTTCCCTCTTAAAATTACCATATACAGGCACAAATACTTAGTTTCCATACAATCAATTATTTGCATTGCAAAACGATTCGATAACGATTACCACATTTTAAAGCGATACAATACGATACAAAGACAAAACGGTACGATATTTTGCTTTTGCAAACAATATAGTAGATCATTGCAAATTAAAATCGATTTTTCGATTCAGTTACTATATCGTTACACCCCTACTGTTTAGCCTTGTTTAATTATTTAATTACAGTATGAACCAACAAGTGCCTCAGGCTACAGTAGGTGGCATCTACAGTACCAACACTGGGCTCCAGGAGGAATTGTAATGATGCTTGGAAACCCTTAAGTGACTGATGCTTAATTAAACCTTATAAACCTAGTGAACCGGAGTCCTCCAGGGATCTATACTAGTCCCTCTCCTTTTTTCTATTTGAGGAAAACAGCTCCGAAATATTTGAGTAAAATAGCCCAGAACTTGTCGCATCACATTGCGATGTCTTGTGAGCTTGTAGATCTGCTGTTTTGCCTCAGAATAGGGACGCTAGGATTCATCAAGTTCAAGGTTGAATAAAGTGACAACTGCTTAGTGAAGGACAATACCAGCTTCTAACTGAAAAATAACAATTTGAAACAACCTACAGAAATGTAGGTTTTTAGTCTTTAGTTTATTTAGCAATGACAGCAAAATGCAAATAATTATGCCCCCCCTCCCATCAGTAATTTAACAGCATGTATTGTATGGATAGCATTTGTTAATAAGCTAGTTGAGCGCATTTCCTTGGTTGGCCAACTGACTGACCGACAGCATGCTAATATTTCTTACCGCTTGCTTCTCACACACACACACACACACACACACACACACACACACACACACACACACACACACACACACACACACACACAAAACTACTATTCAAATATTTTTGTCCTGCTGGGGGAAAAAGACTCACGTTTTCTTCACTTACTTAATATTTTGTGACTACTATTGCGTGTGTGTGTGTGTGTGTGTGTGTGTGTGTGTGTGTGTGTGTGTGTGTGTGTGTGTGTGTGTGTGTGTGTGTGTGTGTGTGTGTGTGTGTGTGTGTGTGTGTGTGTGTGTGTGTGTGTGTGTGCGCGTGCACGTGAGTGTGATGGTCTTTGACGTCTCTGTTTCCTCCTACAGAACCGCATGCATGAGTCTCTGAAGCTGTTCGACTCCATCTGCAACAACAAGTGGTTCAAGGACACCTCCATCATCCTGTTCCTCAACAAGAAGGACCTGTTTGAGAGCAAGATCACTAAGTCACCGCTGTCCATCTGCTTCCCAGAATACGATGGTATATACAGTAGAGTTATGTTATTGTTGAACATCTGCATTTACAGGACGTCTACATGATTAGAGCAGGGGAGTTCAAACTTTTTTGACTCAGGGCACCCCTGTCAATAACTTCTTCATCCACGGCACCCCTGAATTACACTGTTATTTTTTCTAAACTTATCCTATTGGAGAAATATCCGTTTCCATCAGAACTGACTGAAAATAACGTTATACTTGACGTTTAACCACTTGAACCCTAGCATGCCTATTCTGGGGGGCAGGTTCACCAAAAATAGCCGATCTACAAGCTTGACGCGTTGTGAGCTTGTAGATCTGCTATTTTTGGTGAAGAGAGTTGTCGTAGATGGAAAAAGAACCCATCAAGTACAGTGCAAATCAGGTCTGTTTTACTAAGCATAGTGAAGTGATATTGATGTAGTGATATTGATGAATTCCAAATATTATCAAATTATCTCGTGGCACCCCTGGACTGGCATCACGGCACCCCAGGGTGCCCCGTCACCCACTTTGAAAACCCCTGGATTAGAGAATGTAGAATAATTTGTATTCTGATCAACGTGTGCCTGTGATCTCTCCTATGGTGCCACGTCAAGACAGCATGGATTGTGGACAAAATCGTATCCAACAGTAACAAGTCTTGGGTGTGAGAGGCTAGATCTCATCAAATGGTGGTCCATGGCTCAAATGCCGAATAGATAATGGACCGTGATATGAAAAGGTTTGAAAAACACTGATCTAGAGCAGTGGTTCTCAACCTGTGGGTCGGAACAATTATTTTGGGGGGTCCCCAGATGATTAACTTGATGTGAAACATTGTTTTCTCACTCAACAGTAAACAAAACAACAACAAAGTTTATATAGAGGGTATCTACACACTTCTAAAATGACAATTTGAGGACTTTTTTAATACCTCTAAAATTACAAATCAAACATCGGCCAAATTGTCAAATATTAGAGACAGAAATTGTGGAAATAGCCAATCTACATGCTCTCAACGCCTCGCAACGCGAGGTGCTGTGAGCATGTAGATATGCTATTTTCACAATAGAGAACCGTGTTATACAAAATGTAATGCCTCAACTCTTAGTGCTCATCAGGGTGGGGGGGTCCTGAAAAGGTTGAGAACCACTGATCTTGAGGACGGACTGCCCCGCCCCCAGCTATTCATTTCAATGAAGGTTGCTCAGTGGCGTTTGAAACACCCGGAAGAACACTCTACTTCCTGGTTGGCTCAAATTGGGAGCCAACAGATAGACAATAGCTAGCGTTTCAGATTATAGAAGCATGCGCAGTGGGGGTTTCAAACGGTACACGCACACGCAGTAGTGTTTTCAATACGCAAGTGTCGCTATCCCAGATTTGACGACCAGGCGATGGCCGATGGCGATTCACTGTCCTGCCGCGGTTCTGGGGGCTCGAGAGGAACCCCAGCTTCTGCACAGCACACTAGAATACGTTTTTTATGTTCAAGGCATTTTATTGTCACATGAACGTACCACATTGCCGGTAGCAACACTGCAGGCACTGCAATTCTTGTTCTCTGAGCTTTCTCGATGGAATAGAATAGAATATCACATGTTTTCAAAGTAGGGGCTGCGATCAAAGGGGAAAATTGGAACGGAGATGAAATGAATGATTTCTTTGAGAAAAAAATAGTCTCTAGTAAGGATTTAAAAACCTCCAATGACTGATCAGAGCGAATGTGGAGTGGCGGGATGATGGGTGATGAAAAAGAGCAGATAGGTTCAGAAAATGCAAACAAAGTGCAGAGTGATGTGTGTGTGTGACTGCGTGCATGCATGTGTGTATATATATGCATGTGTTCGTATGAAATGCACTGCACTCAGGTAATTGAGTGGGAACACAAATAGCTAAGAAACTAAGAAAGCAAACGAGAGATGGGCAAATCAAGAGGGTGTGAGAAAGCATTTCTGAGAAAGGCCGACTGCACTGCACTGTGGGAAAGAAAGAATTTACGATTCCAGATCAGTTTCCTCGCTTCTCTCCTCGTCCTTGTTCACAAGCATTTGGCTAGACAGTACATGCTAGTTCTCATCATGCTGCAACTGAAGCACTCAGACCATGTGAATACAGTGGAAGCAACATTGAGGCCAAAGGGGAGGTGTATTGAATGTTTGCTGCTGGGCAGTTCTTTCTGAAGTTGATGCCCTATTTTATATCTAATCGTATAGCAATGTTGTGTAAAGGTAGCAAAAATAGCCGATATGCAAGATATGCAAGGTCTGTCTGTGGATTTTCATAAATATTTAACCAAATATTGAGTTTGTGAGCTTGTGACTAAATAGTATCTACGTTGGATCCATTGGAACATCCAACCATCCATCTACAACCGTTTATCCAGAATCAGGTTGCGGGGGTAACAGTTCCTACAGAGATTTCCAGTGTTCCCTGTCGAGTGTTATTTCCTGAAATATAACGGTTTAGGACACCAACAAAATCATAGCTCAACTCAACTTTAGCTGTATAGCCTTTAATCAATGTTACTGTCTCAAATGGCTCTACAGGCCCACATTTTATACAGGAACCAAATGACCCCCCTGTCCTTAGACCCTCGATCAGGCACGGGAAGCACATCGTTTTATCTGCTTGCTGTGAGTTGAAGTACTTGGAGGCGTTTTCAGATGAGAGCAGGGGTTAAAGTTCTCAGTCCTGGGGACTGATTTCAGTCTTGAGGATTCCTTAGGGGCCATTTCTGAGATCAGTGCACATCCGCAAGAAAATAAAAATAAACAAGAATTCACACACAGTCAATATAAAATCTGGTGGATTGGTGTGTTGAAGTTAGTGTAAAAAAAGTTTGAAAAAAAAATTTTTTTGAAAAAAAAAAAAAAGTTTGAAAAAAAAAATTTAGAAAAAAAAAAAGTTTAGGTCCAAAAATGTGTTAAAAAATCGACCTGATGGTGGCGCTATATGGGACAGATCCATGTCGATGAGATAAGTGTAGACATACTGTGTAGCGATTTGTGTGATTTTAGGGCAAAAACTGTAGGAGCAGTATTCAAAAATGTGTTTTAAAAAATTTGGCGGGGGTCCCTGGAGCTGCGGGGGTCCCTGGAAGGGTGGAGGTTGTGGATTGGCAGACAAGGATTGTGTGTGGAAAATTTCACATGGATAGGGGCAAAAAAGTGTGATGTGACGTGACAGACAGACTGACGGACAGACAGGCGGTGGAGGTTTTCATAGTAACTGCGACCTGACGGTCGCAATTATAATCATTAGTATTGTTTATTTTATTTATTATTATTAAGGAACTCTAGAAATCTCAGTTGGAACTGTTACCCCAGTGACCCGATGCTGGATAAGCGGTTGAAGATGGATGGATGGATGGATGGATTATTTTAGAGTAAGATACTTTATTTACCATTATTGTGTACTCCGCCACATGGGGAGCAATCTTCAATTCAATCTTCAATTCAAAGAAGCTTTATTGGCATGAGAACACAAACGTTTACACAGTGGTGGAAAAAGTACCTACATTTTTATAATTAAGTAAAAGTATCAATTCTGCAATGTAGAATCACTCTGTTACAAGTAAAAGTCCAGAATTAAAAATGTACTTGAGTAAAAGTACAAAAGTATTGGTATCCAAATGTACTTAAAGTACCAAAAGTAAAAGTACAAAATGTTTGAAAATAGCAGATCTACAAGCTCACAACGCGTCGCACCGCAATGCGTTGTGAGCTTGTAGATCGTCTATTTTCAAATAGCCTTGGTATAACATAGGGCTAAAGTGGTTTATGTATGTTTTAAACTTTAGTTATTGCTTTGTAGATTAGCATTATTGGGCTAAATGTAAAGACGCTACGCTGCGCCAACCGTGAATTCAACACAATCTGCTGTTGAGCAGTTTAACCAATTTGCTACGTACGTCTACACAAACGGTCAGATTACAAAGATAAATTGCTTAGTGAAGGCTCACGGATGTCACCATAGGGTACGCTCCAGCAGAATGTCCCGTAATGATCGTATTATTTAAAGAGGAGCATTTTAATCCGATCGGTCGTCGTTTCCTTAAAAAGGTATTAATGTATCTAAGTGCAGTACACCTCGCAACCGATGGGGTCGCATGGCTGAAAAACAACAGAAAATGACGTCTGATCGGATTAAAATGCTGTTTATTAAACAATACGAAAGATACGGGTAATTCTGCTTGAGCGTACCATACTGTGACATCTGTGAGACTTCAGTAAGCACTTTATCTTTGAAATAAGAACGTTTTTGTAGACGTACGTAGCAAATAGGTTTAACTGCTCAACACGAGGTTGAAGTGAATGTATTACGTGCGCAACAACGTGACTCGTGCCCTATTTAAATTGGTCGGGCTAACAGTGCAAAATGTAGCATAATCAGTGTTTGTGTAACTTCAGTTAGAAGGATAATCTGGCGGTTCTGACAGACTTAACCTCCTCGCGTTGTGAGCTTGTAGAAGAGCAAAAATAGAGTTGGGTCGCCGTTTTATTCCATGAGTAATTGTGTATAACATGCCTGCGTTAGCCTGCAGCTAGCGCTAGCTAGCGTTAGCCTGCAGCTAGCGCTAGCTAACGTTAGCGTTAGCCGTTAGCCACACATCCAGAATAGTCTAATAAGTCAATTTTCCAACGGCGAGTGAACGATTGCATTCCGTGTCCTTCATGGATTTTTTTCCCCCTGGCTGTCAATGTTTTTATTGTCCAAAAAGAAAACTGAACGTTAAAGGTTAAATGACATTCTGTTTTTACCAATCATAAAAGTCTTTGCCCTGGTCCTAAAAACATGTTTTAAAATGTTTAAACTTGAAAATCCACTCCATGGAGCCATGGTGTCTCTCTCTGTTTAGGTGTCATGAAAAACGGTCTGTCACCTGAAATACTCTAAACTCACCACCAGGGGAGCCTCTCTCTCCCACTCATTCTAACAAAATAAATATTAGTAGGCCTATAGTGCAGTAAGTACATGTACTTGAGTACAATTTTGAGTATTAGCCCTAACCCTAACCCTAACCCTTTCCAATTTTCAATTCTTATACTTCTACTCCACTACATCTCAGAGGCAAATGCACTTTATCTCTCCACTACAATCATTTGGAGGCTTTAGTTACTAGTAACTTTGTAGATTTTGATTATTAATACAAATCAATCACTTCGGCCCTTATAGGACAGCGATTCTCAAACTATGGTACCCAAAGTGGCCACACACACACACGCACGCACACACGCACGCGCACGCACATACAGATCTGCGGCCGCCCCGGCTCCAACACACAGAGATGCGTGCTCGCATTTTTTGTTGCTTTCGCACAAGACAGTGGCTGTGACACAGACACACACACAACCATGGCAGCTAAAGAGGCTGAGCTAAGCCCTGGCCTGAGGCATACGCGTCTGCATGATCAGCGGGGAATTGTGTCATTACGAGCCGAGGCGCGGGTGTTTTTTCTTACCCCGGGAACGATACATTACCGGAGCCCTGCGGTTACTATGTACCTTCGCGGAGTTCAATTTAGACCGTCGGCGCCGCGGTAACGTTCAGCTCCGCTCCGCAATGCAGAAAAACGTCATGGTCCTTTGTAGTTATAGCAACATATTTTGGCTAAATGCCTCAGTTTAGAGAAACACCTATTGCTTGTGTTATAGCGTTTTACTGTCTGCTCGCATTACTGTCTGTCTGTCTGTGTGTGTGTGTGTGGGTGCGCTGTGCACTGTCACAGCAACGACAGAGTGTCGGTAAAAGGAGGGAGGTTCCACTTAGCTCTACCCCGGGGAGCAGTGCACTGTTAGTCGGACACAGCCGACACAGAGTGTCGGTAAGAAGGAGAGAGGTTCCGCTGTGCGCAAATACATAGCGATTTTAATTATTTCACTAAAGCATAAACAGACTACTTGATATGAAGGATATTGATGTAAATAAGATATTTGAATGGATAAATGTATTTTATATGCCCATATTTACAATTAAAGGACGATATAATGTAAGAGGTCACTTCCTCAAAACTTGGGCTGTGGAGAAATAACTCTATGGGAGAAATACAGACAGGGAGACTGGGAGAGAGGAGGACTGACGACGTATGAGTCCAGTATCCAATGAACTGCGCGTTTGAGACTCATTATGCAGAAACCGGCACAAACACACAGATAGCAGGAAAACCACTGCATGTCAAAAGTTGTGTTTTTTTTGGTGTAATTGAGGCCAGGGAACATTAAAAAAAGCATAAAAAACTCAAAATTTATTTTTGGATGTCACCACCCCTTTAAAACTAGATAGTTTTACGATCATGACAATGTTGTCAATGCTAAGTCAATGCTAAGCAGGGACAACAAAGGACTGCTCGCATCTGGCTCAAGCAGGAAACGGAACGGATCCTTTTTTTCCAAACTCGAGAAGAAGAACAGCGCCAGAACAGCGCAAGGCCGCTCCCAATCATGAAACTAGCTCGGTTACCATGTGACATGGACAGCCAATAGGCAAATAGGTCGCCTAGGTCCCCTGAATGTCTCGCCACAAACGCACTTCTTTAATAAAATCTGTTCCACAGATTTAATAATAAGTGTGTAGCGATGGCCGCGGCGTAGCATAGAATACAACAGAACTTCAGAAGATACTTCTATAAAATGAAGCATGGATTGGCACACACACATTCAGTGAAGGCAGTTCAGAACTTCAGGGAAACACCCCTAAATTGGTAGACTCGCCCCCTCACCTGAAGAGAGAATTGATCTTCTGTTTTTCCTTACTTATTGAACTAATGCATGAGTATCACGGTCATTGAATATGCACATTTGACTTAGATTTTGACTTCTGTTCTGACCCCATTTACTTTCCCGTAGGATTTCACTTCAGGCACTGTTCCTATTGAAACACTAGCCGGTTTAGCAGTCTTTATGGCTCAGTCACTGAGGCTCCTGACATCCGTGCCCCAATAATAACCCCTCCTTAATTATTCATAGTCACTTCTCTTCCTCTTGCTATCTTGATCCAAAATAGAGGTCAGCTCATTACTTTAATGCATGGCCCCAGTGCATGATGGGATATGGATTGCTTAATTGCACATCATGCAGTATTGAAGCATACTGCATTCATGTTTGTCCACTAATCTCATTTGTCATCTGTCGATGTGCTGCACTGCAAGAACATTCAGAAAAGTAGTGCTTAGTTACACATCATCACTGTCTGGTGGAAACATTGTATGGCCTAAACTGTTACTTTTCAGTAAATAAAAATACAAATGTGATCCAATTTAGTTATTATTTAGCCCTTCCATCCTGATTGGCTAAGTTCCATTTTGAACAAAATGCCTCAAATTATTAAAACTGTGCACTGAAATTTTGCACACACATTTCCACTCGGCCGAGGAATAAATGCCACTTGAAATTTCAAGTACTGCATTTGGCTGCGAATGTAGGTACGTAGGTTGGTAGCTGTGTGTGTGTAAGCCCGTAGCCCAATCAGGGACCAGCATTTCTGGCAGGGTCATCATTAACAGCCAATGAGGGACCAGCATTCCTGGTGATGCCAGTGGTGAGCGCGCTCTGCTGGCGCACAAGTAGGCCATACATGGCCTAGTTGTGCACAAGACGCAAGTTGGCACCTCAACAGAGTGCAGTTCTAGTTTTTGTTGCATTCCTAAGCTGCGATTTGAGGTGAATTTGAGAGTCTTTGTGTCTCCATGAGGAAAAATGAGTTGAGTAATCAATAATTATATAAAAAAACACAGAAACACTTAAGTTATTGACATTCCTAGTGGGGTTGCAGTGAACATTTAATGATTGTTTAACTGTGTCCCTTGGTAAACACTGGCACTGCGTCGCAACATTTTTTATAACGATCTATAGAGTACAGTACAACACCCCTCTAGTAGTAGTAGTGCTTCATTGTCATTTTATTGGTTGAAATTTGATTAGTACCTGCCGATGTAAGCATGCAATACGTTTTTGTTTGTTTGTAATTAAGATGGGACTTTTAGAGACCCACTAATCTAAAGATGTTTTATGTATTGAAAACGATGTCCCCGTGGATATGCTCCAAATGTGTGAAATTACACATTTTTCAATTCAGCTCGCCTGAGGATTTCACAGTGTAGATCAGTATCCCAGATATAACTAATCTTATCAAAATGACGGCCTGTGGCACCACAGTGCATATCACATTGGGGGTCCTTGACATTTTAAAAGGGTTGAGAACCACTCTCGTAGAGTGTGCATTTAATTGACAATCACAAAAGCCTTCATTATTCTAACTCTCTGTCTCTCTGTCTTTCTCCCCAGGTCCAGACACTTTTTTGGATGGCATAGGCTACATTAGATCTCAGTACGAGAGGAAAAACAAGTCCTCCCAAAAAGAGGTCTACTCCCACGAGACCTGTGCCACAGACACCAACAACATCCAGTTTGTCTTTGACGCCGTCACCGACGTTATCATAGCCACTAACCTCAGAGGGTGTGGCCTGTACTGATGAAGACTTCACAATATTGGCCAACGAGAGGCTGCGGATCGTGGAGTATAGCCAGGTGTCAACGATGTCATCACATGGTGGTCGGCGTGGTCTGTTGTGACGATGATAGGTTATCAGTAGGCACACCTGACACATGATGGACAATACCTCTGTTGGCCAATGAGTGACTCCGTTTATTGATTGTTTTGTTAATTGACTCTTTCACTCGTTCACTGGCACTAGGTTGAATCCCCGTCTCTCACCTGATGTTGCAGTCCATCCATTCATCCATCCATCTATTCATCTATTCATCCATCCATACAGGGACGTGCTGGGCCCCTGATTCAGCCCGGGAAAAAGAGTTGGAGAGGCCCTCATTGCGTGCTATAGAGAGAGATATCTCTCTATAGCGCTGCTGCTACTCAAAGATTTGCCATTTCAGATCATGACAAGTGACAAGCCAGTGGGCCAATTACTGTACATGAGTTATATTTCGTCGTTGTCGGGTGGAAACCTTGTATGTCTAAAACCGTTTCTTTTGTAAAGGTATTTATCATTTTAAAAATGATTTAAACTAGTGAAAACAGCCGATCTACAAGCACTCAACGCCTCGCACCGCGAGGCGTTGTGTGCTTGTAGATCTGCTGTTTTCACTACTTTTGTGCAACAGCCTTATATGATGAAGCAGGGCTTTTCTTTGCGAAAAAATGTATAAATTTGAAACTTGGAGATAAAAGGTTTCTTCCCGACAGTGACGATTTACTTTGTTGGCCGCCCAGCCCCCAAAATGGAATGAAGGCCGACATTTTATTTTAATTTTTTTCCTAATGGCTGGCCTGGACTGGCCGGGAATGAACCGGCCGTTCGGGAGTTGTCCCGCTTTTCCCAATGGCCAGCACGTCCCTGCATCCATCCATCCATCTATTCCTCCATCCATATAACACAGTGGTTCTCAACCTGTTCTGGGTCAGGGCCTGCACTTTAGAAGCTTGTGTGAAGTGGTCAGATGGGTTGTCTTCGTGCATCTTCAGAGCATGTTTATTTTAGTGATCAATTAATCAATTATTATCGTGTTCCGGCTTGGATCAATGGAACTAAGTTTAAGTTCCTATTCACCTGTATCACAATGAAAAAAACGAATACATTTCACTTTTATAGTTTTATATATTAATGTTATATTATAAATAAAGTTTTGCCAATTATTTGGGGGCCCACTTGCATTATCCTCACGGCCCGCCAGTGAGCCCCGGCCCACAGGTTGAGAATCGCTGGTCTAATTCTTTGTCATTTCTTTGTCCCACTGAGACCCTTTTATTATGTTGTCCTGCTGGTGCCTTGTAGCTTATTAGCATTCAAAAGAAACTCCCCGAGTGGGATTTTTAAAGATTTGCCAAATTCTTTTTCTACACAGTCTGCCGTCACAGGTGCATATCCATGGCTAATACATATTTATTTCAGAGAGAATGTCTGAACTAGTCTAATTCCCTAGAGGTAGCCAGCAACTAATTTGAACAGGCCTTGTACCTTTTTGGCAGTGCCATCTGTTGTTGCAGGTGGGAGGTAACGTGACTGGGGGCACCTGAACTTGAAATATATGTAGTCGATGTTCCTCAGAAACCTTGTATCTCCAATTTCACCTTTTTTCCAAATAATGGAAAAGTCTGATGGTTGGAGCACTTTGTAGAACTAGAATCAACATAACTTATGTGGCAGCCATTTTAAAGTAACAGTGGACTCCATAAATGTTATGCTAGGACGCACTTTTGTCACCACTTTTGTCTTTCAAATCTACCATATCTCAATAATAGCAATACTTACACAAATGCAAATTACTGCTGTAAAAGTGTATAAAGTGTACCTTGTACTTTGGGTTGAGTTTGTTTCCGATTTTGTCATTTTGAGGAAGTGGAAACTGTTACAGACCCAAGACATGAATCTATTAGCATGTGAAGACTATCACATCCAAACCAACCATTGGGAATTAATGCTCCATGTACCTGGCAAATAAGTGTGTGATTAAATGTTTCTATTAATCTGATTGACATGGTACTACTGTTGACCCTTGGTCATAATACAAAGAATGACCTGAAGCAGATGATTCCTAGTCTGAGAAGATTAAGAAAGATGAAGAGGAACTGCCTCAGGCACAGTGTGTAGGCATCGTTCCCCAAAGCCAAGCACGTTAAAATCATAGCATGAACAACTTAATAGAACAGGGCAGTAAAATTGTCAGTGTTCATTTAACTCAGTGTACAATGAAACAGTAAGGTCGTCTCAGCGTTAACGCAATAATGTTTTATGGCATAGCTCTGTAAGAGGAGAGATGTCTACAAATGGGTCTGTCTGTCTGTCTGTCTGTCTGGGGCTAATCTCACAAATCGCTTCGATCAGTGCCAAATATCTTTTTGCACGCTGCTAGTAGGCCAAGGAAGTCTCAAATGTTTGTTAATAATGGAACTTAATAGGGTTTGGACATGGCTTTAACTATGTCTAATTATGGAGTCATTCATCATAGATACAGTACGTAATAGACAGTGGCGTAAAGTAACTAGGCCTTATCATTGTGTAGTCTGCGGTGATGGGTTATCACCGCGTGTAGTCTTTTAAGTCAGAAAACTACAACATTACGTCATTACCCGCGGTGAAGAGCCAACACCGCGGACCAAGACATCTCTCCTCTGTTTTTACTTTCAGACATCTCCCCATCACCCCGTTCACTGATTGGTCGATCTAGACCTATCAGTGTGCCCCCTGGTTTTAGAGGCACAGAGGCACGGTGATAGGACTTCACCGTGAGTCCATGACTATGATGGCCATCACATTTTTAGGTGATAGCTTATCACCTAAATGTTTAGGTGATAGCTCTTCACCTCAGACTCTGATGAAGCCTTTACTCAAGTACTGTACTTAAGTACAATGTTGAGTTATTTGTACTTTACCAGAGTATTTCCAATTTTCAGTATTTTTTTCTACTCCACTACATCTGAGGCAAATATTACAATTTTACTCCACTACAATTATTTTAAAACTTAAGTTACTAGTTACTTTGTAGATTTTGATTATCATTACAAAACATGCATTAACCACTTCAGCCCTATATACATTACGGTCATTTGAAAATAGACGATCTACATGCTCACAATTCTATTTTCAAAAGATTTTTATACAATTGAAAACTTGTGAAATGGGACTTTCTGCATAATGTGTACTTTCTACTCTTGGTACTTTTGTTTTAAGTACATTTTGATACCAATACTTTTGTACTTTTACTCCAATAAAAGCATCTATACAGCAATGTAGAAATTTACTTTAGTAAAAATTAAATATATATTACTTTTTCCACCACTGGTAATAAAGTAGACTGGCGTCTACTTTCTCCATTACAATTATTTGAAAACTTTAGTTACTTTGCAGATATACATTAATATATTATAAAACATAGACCTACATGAACCACTTTAGCCCAATTTTCAACATACTGTAGGATATTTGAAAATGGCAGATCTACAAGCTCACAACGCTTTCAAACGTAGTATTTTACACTTTGATGCCAATACCTTTGTACTTTCACTCAAGCAATTTCTGAATTCCAGACTTTTACTTGTAACAGAGTATTTCTACATTATAGTATTGACATTTACTTGAATACAGCATGTTTGTAGCCTGACACTCAGCCTGAATTGACATTTCGTTTCACTTAATTATTCCCTGAATTCCCTGAATCGCCAAAACAAAAAATTTAAAGGGGTGTGGCTAGCGATTCAGGGTCTGGAACTAGGCTAGCATGTTTGTACTTTTTCGTAATTCAACATGTTTCTGTGTCAAGCCTTTGTCAGTATGTGGAAATGTATACGATACCTAGCCAAATGCTTGCACTCTTATTTCAAAGCTTTGTAGCAATTATTTTCAGTATCACAGAAAATGTATCTGAATGTTTAAGCTCACCCTAGATGCATACCTTTATTATCCCAAGGGGGAAATTCAGTTGCCCAGAGGCGGCATAGCAGTTAAGGTTACAAGTTACAGGGAAGTAAGAACAAGAAAAAAGTAGTCTACTGTTGTGAACAGCAAAACAACAAACAAACAGGGAAAAAGAACCAAGAATACAGAGCAAAAGTAAAACGCAAGTAATAAAACCAAAACATATGTATGCAATAACGTCTTGCTGAACGGTGATTATGGGTTCATATGGACACGACAGGCTGATAATCCCCGAGGTGCAGCCTACTATAATGGATTGCAATTTTATAGCGTTTTTCTAAGCAAGTTGCGAACTCAAATCGCTTTACAATGGTCCATGAGTGAGTGGTGAGTGCTCCCAGCAAAAAAAACTCCCTTGAACGAACATGGTTACCATAGACTTCCATGTAATTGCGCAATTGTGTAAAAAGTGCACGCCCATGCCTAGATGATGCACCACGTGTGTGCACACTGTTCACAGCTTTCAAACAAAAAAATCCGCTTGGAAATCCGTTCAGGCATTCATGATTTATCAGCCATTATGTTTTCTTCAGATGTAAACAAACATGGCTGCCATGTTTGAAAGAATGGGTTGGTATGGGGGTTAAACATGCAATTTCGCGATCGCGATCATGCCTAATACATTTCTGGAGGTCCAAAAACGGCCCAAACTCGGGAAACTCGGGGTTGGCACAGCGGTAGTACCTTTTCAAACTCGGGAAACTCGGGGTTGGCACCAGATGTGTTAATAGAAGTCTCAAGTAGTCAAATGATTCTTAAAGGAGCTCTAGTCAACTTTTTCATTGTAGGGCCGACACTTTGTTTACATCCTAGTCTATAGACTAGAATGTAAACAAAGTGTCGATCTGACAATGGCCCAAATGATTATTTTATCATTATTTTACGCTTTTTGTGGTCATTTTTTAATAGAAACACATATATGAAGCTTATTTTTTTATAAAATATTTTCGAAACATTATTTTTATTTTAGCATCCGTTTTTCAAGAAAAAGTTGACTATAGCTCCTTTAAGGATGTGATCATTACTATTACTGCTAGAAACAATTATAGTAATGATCCACAATTCTCAAGAGAACAGATTGTAACATCTCAAGAGTGGATATTACTGTAAATATTAGGAATGCATTTTTGTCATTAGTTGCAAATGTTGCATGTACAACTTGTACATGCCAAGTGTCAGTACTTCACTCCATCCATTGCTCAGCACTGTACCTGTATATTACTTTACAGCACACAGCCTTAGCCAGTTGAGAGTACATTCAAATGAGGTGCTGCTTGTCTTGTTTTGAGGAATTCTATTGAATTTCCTTGACAAATCGGTAGCGATTGTGTAACATTGGATACAACACATGCCTGAGAGACTGTGGCCTTGCTCTCCACTTTAGAATGTTTATTTTCGTATGCCTCTGCTGGAGGACAGCCGATGGCCGGAGGCTCTATTATGTGTCTTCACATTTTATGTCCATATGTGTGTCCATCTGTATGTCCCTTCCAACCTTTTAAATGTGATATCACAATTTAGGCATTTATTTAGCAGACTTTCTTAATCCAGAGTGATTTACAGTAAGCAAGGAAACCACAAGGTATGCATAAACACATCAAATGCATATAAATAGTAATCTAGATTAAACCAAGAATCTATCATCAGTCTAAACAATATAATATCAAAAAGATCAGTAATCTGTACAGTGAAACTATACAAACTATAGGATGCCAGGTCCAGAAATGACCTGGCATCTGTCTAAATAACATGCTACTGTACATCTATCTAAATGACATTTTAGCCTTTGTATAAGCCTGGAAGGCCATGAAGGCTAGAGAAACATATATAGTATACACACATTTGACATAACACAAAGGAACAAAACAGGATTACATACAAGGACATATTAAAGAGCAATGTCCACTGCCTAGCCTACCCCTGGCCAAACTCCTGATTAAGCTTTAAAGTCGACTGATGGACAAAATACTTTTTTAGTCTGTCCTTGCATGCTTGAACACCGTATCTCCTTCCAGAAGGCAGCAACCTATATTCTCTATACAACACATGGCTATTAGAGATAATATTTCTTGCCAACCTTAGAATGAAGTTATCATACGTAGATGCCTCTGAAGCGGTTGTCCAACTATCTTTGAACAAATTAATTGCATGGGGTAGAGGTATTGTTCTGATTGCATTAAACATTTCCAAGGTATAGGAAATATGATATAGAGGATGATATAGGAAGCATTGATTTTCCAGTGCATGGGCCTATATGGGCTTGTCCATTGTCCTTGGCTGTGGTCGTTGGCCATTGCTCACCAAGCTGCCTTAACATGCCAGAGCTGAGCGTTGGAACACTGTGAGGTAGAGAGTACAAATGGGTTAGGGTTAGATCAGATATTGTTCCACACATGACCTTTTTAATAGTTCTTTTCACAGTACTTAGACTGGCGTTTGACAGAAGCCCATTTCAAAGTGTAAAGTGCATAGAAATTGTGGCATATGGTTCAGCCAGCACATTGCACCACGCATTGAGTCATGGAATAACTGAAAAGGCAGATTTGAACCACTATGTCAGCACTCTCACAGCTCACAGACAGGTGTGAGTGCTCATTTAATGCTTAGATAGCAGAAATACATAAACAACATTGTGTACGTTTTATGCTTTAACCTGCACTGCCTTCCACAATCCACATTAAAGACTGTAGTTTTGAGGGTTTAAACAGGAAGGGGTGTGCCCCTGCTCTCTAAGCTGGTATCTATTTTGCTAATAGGTGGATGTTTTTATTAGATTTTCCCTCGACTCCTATGCCAACTGTCCTTTTCTTAATTAGAGAGCTGCATTGCCTCAGGCAGTTGATCAGCATGCATTAGGAAAGAAGAGAGCGTGTGCGTGTGTGCGCATGCATGCATGCATACTCATACACTGCACTGTGTGTGTGTGTGTGTGTGTGTGTGTGTGTGTGTGTGTGTGTGTGTGCGTGTGCGTGTGCGTGTGTGTGTGTCAGTTGTGGAAAGTAACATTTACTCAAGTACAGTATGTAAGTAAAATTGTGATATTTTACTTTCCTGGAGGTACTTCGAATTTTAAAGAATTTTACTTCTCAAAGGCAAATATTGTACCTTTTCTCCACTACAATTATTTGAAAACTTTAGTTACTAGTTATTTTATAGATTTTGATTATTACTACAAAACCAATTCAGATCTATCTATACTATCTTGTAGATCTGCTATTTTCAAAGAAACTGTACTTGTAACAGACTATTTCTACAATAGGGTATTGATACTTTTACTTAAGTAAAACATGTGAGTAGCTCTCTCAGCACTGACTGTGCGTGCACCGCAGTGAGAGAGCACAACCCAGGGGTGCTGCGGTGGAGTTGGTGTCTAAGGATTAATTACCCAGGATGCACCTGTCTACCCTTTCCACACACACACATTCCAGACATCCACACCCACACCAGACGCCCGTATGCCAGGCACAAGCACCCCCACAGGAGCGCAAAATGTCACAATATCCTTCCTGTCCCTGCAAGAAATAATGCCAGCCCATCCAAAGAAAGGGCCTCTGCGCGGTCTTTCATTTTCTCTTTCACCAGACAATAGGCCGGCCTGCCTGCCACCACTTATTCTGAGGTCAGTTACATAATAACCAGTCTTTCATCATCTTCTTCTAACAGGTCATTTAATTATATTTTAAGTAATTTATCTTGCTGCCTTAGAATAGATGAATGGTTTCTTCTTTTAGACAAAGTTTCACCCCTTTTGTGATGTGACTTGTTCATAGAAATAAGTATGGGGAAAATAAATGAAGCAAGTGAACTGTATGTCCCTCCTAAAATGAGCTTGCATGATGAGATAACATGTTTGCTAAGCGTTTTGTATTATTCACCTGTATGAACAACACACCTGCTTGCCTTTCTGACATTCTACTGTATATTAACGTGGCCATGCCACTCTGACTCAGATATAGCCATAAACAAACCCCATACGCCCATATATAGGCATGTATGGAGATCCGGTTGTCCAGAACCACAGATCGAACCGCTATGTACTGTATGTTGTGCACATATGGGACAGACCGACATCAAACTTGGCGTGTGCATCGGCAATGACTCAAGTGAGTGTGGTGTACGCCACCGAGTCGTTAGTATATGCGGTTGGTCAGAACTGCCGATACGATCAATATGTCCGTATACTGTGTATATATATATATATATATATATATATATATATATATATATATATATATATATATATTCATATACTTACTTAAGTACTTTGTTTTAGAAAGAGAAGCACATTTTGTATGAGCAAGGGCCTCTGCATACATTTACAGGTGAAAGATATCCTAGAACTTGCATGAAAGCCAGAAACATTCAGACGTTGCGTACTGAAAGAATGAGGATTTATGGATCTGGGGAATTATCTGAAGTTGATAAATCTAGCAGAATGAGCAGTATTTTCAAGCTTCTGGTAAATAAAGCAGAATTAAGGATTTAGTGGTCCCGGAATGTTTCAGGGTTGACAGTTGTTATGAATGTTAACTAACACAGACCAAATTATTCATGTGAATGAAATTCATTGGGTTCCCTATTTCTGTAGTTGATTCCTTTTCTGGTTAATTTGCAGACCGTTTTGCACTACAACCGAGTCATGCACAATTGCACATACTGTTGTCATAGGCACTACATTTTTACAGTAATTAAAGAAAAAGAATCTGCTAAACTGAAAGAAAGAAAGAAATCCTACAGTACAAACACAGCAAATCCTGTGAGGATCTTAGTTAACCACTTTAAGGACAACTTTTTATGACAAGGGTTCATACTTTAGATTGTAATTAGAGAAAGAAATAATGAGTGTTAAAATGTTTTCATTTACTGCTTTCTATAGCGTTTTTAGCTATTTTGATTTCAGTGGTTGGGGGCATGTGTACAAGTGCCTAAATATGCATATTTAGACACAATAAGCCCATTCCCAAGATGCACCACAATCTTTCATGGGCAGATGTGACTTATGGGGGCTTGTAGTGTTAGTGTAAATAGTAATAAAGAAATCGCTGGCTTATTGTCTAAAAATACATAGTTAGCCACTGTACGCATACCCACCCACTGAAATCAAAATGGGTAAAATCGCAAAAAAATTATAGCTGTAAAATTATAGCTGTAAATTAAAACATTTTAACACTCATCTTTTATTTTCTCTAATTACAATCTAAAATATGAACCCTTGTTGTAAGGATTTTATACTTTGTCGCAGGAGGGTGCCATGCTAAATTTGCTGAGCTCAGCACGAGTTTGTAGATGGGCTATTTTCACAATATCTTTAAACTTTGAAACCAGATTCAAAAGTTATTCAACTAGCACTTGGGTGTTACAGTGAAGGTTACTGTAGCTCCATCCACCCAAGGTCTCTGTTCAGGCTTAATGACTCTGTTTCTTTGGTTCCTGACTCTGTTTACCGGCAGGCACAGATGCTGTATTAGTTGAAGCAATATCTTCTGTGTAAAAAAAGAAGAAAGGTGCATACTTGAATTTCCCATTTTTCTCAGACCTTGATGCTAGGAAAAAAGCCACTATTGCAGGAAATATGTCAAATTATTAGGAAAGGAATAACAAAACACACACACGCGCACACGCGCGCACGCACACACACACACACACACACACACACACACACACACACACACACACACACACACACACACACACACACACACACACACACACACACACACACACACACACACACACAGAATTTCTTTTGCTTTACAGACCAAAATATGAACGGATCCAGAGTGGAGCGTTCATCATCATAGGAAATGATTCTAATATGAGTAGAATACAGTGCTATAATCTGCACCGCGGGTTGAAGCAGCAGGGAGCAATGCAGAAAGTACGACACTTGAAAAGGAAAGCAAATCAAAGGAGAGGAGCGGTGATGATGGCAGAAGACTGAGATGAAGAGATACTGGAGCTCTTGTCCTATTCTCTTTGAACTGTGTAGCTATTACCACAGTATCTTTCTCCTCATGAAAGCTTGACGGATGTAGTCTTTCTTTTGCTCTCAATTTCATACAACCTAGCCCTGGCTGCCACTCTCGCACAGTCTGCACTGCTTCTCTCCCCTCCTCTCTCTCTCTCCCACATGTTCGCCCCCACACTCTCTTGCCATTTGTCTGCAACTGCCACCAAAGCTCCTAGGCCATGATTTATATGTCGTCGCACGCCGGAAATAGCTGTATAACCGAAAATAGCCGATCCACAAGCTCACAACGTGTCACATCTTGTGCCTGGGTGTTTCTCACAGCTAGTTCTTTCTTTCTGATGAATAGCCAACAAAACACAGAATGATGGGGAAACGATGGAAGCAGAGAGGATGATGGGCAATGTAGTTTACTTGCCCCACTGCAGTCCCAATGATAACTAATGCACTCCCCGAGAGGTGGAGGGGAAGAGCAGATTTATGGGTAATGCGGTGTGAGGCCGTTCTGGAGAAGGTGGTTTATGGGTAATTGAGTCTTTTTAGTGGCTAGACATGGAGTGGGTAATACAATCAGTGTGCCATTTCAGGCAGGCCGTGCGCCAGTGGTTCCCGAGTGCTCCTTCTGTGCACTATAGATCCTGGTAGAATCCGCAGGATGGCATTCCATATCATACGGTAACAACACACAACGTGTAGCAGACAGGAGTGTGGTTGGTGAGTCTAGACCTCTCTCCTTACATGGTTCTCAGCACACAGACCTTCAGGGGAGGGGCCTGCCTATAACCCAGGGCAAATCTCAATCTAAACAAGATGGAATATTTTCCATGTTGCCCCTGGAATCAGCCCAAAAAAAGTCTTTCTCAGTTTAAATAAAAGCTTCAGAGCGAGTTCTCTGGGCCCATAAATGCAACCGGGGGGCTATTTTAGACTTTTAAAATAACCCCAAGTGATTGCAGGAAATGGAAGCTAAGATCTAAAATTTAGAGCATCTTTTAGCCTCCGTTGCCTGCACTCACTCTTTAGCCTCTGGAGAGGCAGAGGAAGGGATACCCTGTCCTACTTCTACTGGAGGAGAGCACGTTTAAAACAATGTCACTGGTCACACCTCCTTTTACTGTATCTGTCTGCCACTGGGAGAGGAGATAGATGTATGTATCTCAGTGGAACCTTCCTTAACCCTGTTCAGATTCACTTCACCTTCGTTCTGTTCGCGGGTCATTTTGACCCGGGGCATATTTGGTTTAAAAAACGAATACAAATTTTAACTTAACAAATCATCATCATCATACATTGATTGACTTTGTCTCAATTGCAAACAATGCATATGATAGAAATGGTAAAATAAACAGTGAACTTAGAGTTGAAGCATCTGGCAAGAGAAAGCACTGTTCGGTGTGTCCGTTCATTAGAGGGTAAAAAGAATTGGAGGGGTGTAGCATGGGTGTAGTGCAAAAATATGTTATATCACAGAAGGCCAGTGAGTTTCAGGTGGAAAAAATTTAAACTTCTACCTTTTTTTTTCAAATGAAAATGCAAAACGGGTCAAAATGACCCGAACAGGATTAATAGATCTCCATATGAACTTCTCATAGTCTATCTATGCCAGTGGTTCTCAACCTGTGGGCCTATTATATTAGTATATTGATCAAAGCCATAACCCGGAAGACAATCGAATGACAATTGATTATTGAAATAACACTGGAAAAAAAATGCACGTGGCCCACCTATCTGACTACTTAACACGGCAGCCTCATGTTAAGAGGTCAGTTGGGTGGGCCCTGATCCAGAAAGGGTTGAGAACCACTGTAAACAGTACTAAATGTGTATACTATACAGTGCCATCCTGTTACCAACCCCCATGTCCTCTGATAATCCACCTCCATCACCACGCTGTGGTCTCATTCAACACCTTTGCAACCTCTGCTTTTATAGCACAAAAAACACATATCTATGTACTGTACGTGGACAGTGTCAGTATGTGCAAATCACCCAACCTAACATACTGTACACTAGTACTGTCAACCATATTTGTGCGTGTATGTGTGTGAGTGTCACTAAGTACTGAGTAGTAGTAATTATCGTGTCTCCCACTCAGCAAGTGATTTTCTTTGAATGATGTTTTACTGTTTTTACTATGTTATATGACATTTACAATAAAGCACCATATGGAAAGCTATTTGAGTGGTAATCTCTTCTGTGCGTGCGTGCGTGCGTGCGTGCGTGCGTGCATGTATGTGTGTGTCCATTTCCTGTTCTGTGTTTCTCTTTCCCTGTCAGTTTCACGCTGTTCAAAAAGTGTTTAAAAGTCCATAATGGACCTTCTAATAAACATAATAGTCATTGTACTAAGTGTGTGTGTGTGTGTGTGTGTGGGTTTGTACTTTGCGTGCGTAAGAACTGAGATGTATTTGATAATGTACCTCTATTTTGCTGTGTGTTATTATACTGCGCCAAAATGTCCTCTCCCTCCCTGCCTTTCATTCACCAATGTTTTCTTTGGAGATGGAGTGAAAGGGAGATGAAAGGAGAAACGACAAGGAGGGAGATCATTCCTTCTCCATATTCAGACAGCTCTTATCTCTTCATCTTCCTCCTATTCCTGAACCTCCACACACACACACACACACACACACACACACACACACACACACACACACACACTCTCACGGTCACTTGATTCACATACTGTACAGTAAGTCAAAGACTTAATCCTCCTCTTGCGTTTCTTCCTTCTTTGTCTCTTCCTTCTTTTCTCCTTCCACTCTACCTTGTTTCTTCACTCCCCCACCCACCCTTCTCCTCTCCCTCTCCCTCCTCTCTGCCTCTCCTCCAGAATCGCATGCACGAGTCCCTGATGCTCTTCGACTCCATCTGTAACAACAAGTTCTTCATCGACACCTCCATCATCCTCTTCCTCAACAAGAAGGACCTGTTCAGTGAGAAGATCAAGAAGTCTGCGCTCAGCATTTGCTTCCCTGAGTACACAGGTGAGTAAACATAGTCAGTGGTGTAATAAGAAGTACTAAAGTAAAGGTCTGGTATTCAGAGTTTACTCACCTACAAAAGCATTGGCATCACAATATACTTAAGTACCAAAGGTAAAAGTACTCATCATGCAGATTGTTCCATTTCAAGTTTTCAAAATGTATAAAAACGCTACGCGTCACGTTGTGAGCGTAAGTGGTAAATGTATGTTTAGTTATACAAATCTAAATCTATAGGGATGTCAGATACTCAGAGCAGGGATCTCCATATATGGGTATAAAAGGGATTCTGTGAGGGATCTCCATATATGGGCATAAAAGGGATTGTATCCCAGATGATGCCCTGTTAGGAAAACCACACTAACAGAATCCATATATGGCCAAGACAGATGGCGCTTTAGGACAAGGTCGCTTTTCGTCTTACTGGTTTGTAATGGAGTAAAAGTACAATATTTTCCTCTGAGATGTAGTGGAGTAGAAGTAAAAGTATTGAAAATTGGAAAAAACACACTAAAGTAATACAAAATACCTTAAAATTGTACCTAGGTACAGTACTTGAATAAATGTACTTAGTTACTTTACACCACTGGAGTACACATAATCGCCTACTCACAATTATTTGAGATAATCACAATAACGTTTTCGCAGAATGGTCATAATCTTCTCCATCTGTCCTGCAGGCCCCAACACCTATGACGACGCTGCTGCCTACATCCAAGCACAATTTGAGAGCAAAAACCGCTCTCCCAATAAGGAAATCTACTGTCACTTGACCTGTGCCACGGATACGGGAAACATCCAGGTGGTGTTTGACGCCGTCACTGACATCATCATCGCCAACAACCTGCGAGGGTGTGGCTTGTACTGAGCATGCCCAGACGACTGCTGTCTCCTCCTTGTCCCTTGTTCTGCCCCTCTCCCTCCTTGAGTCCCTAACTTCTTTTCCTTACTTCCTTCCAGTCCTTGCTCCCTTTCCTATGACACTCCTCTGGAATTGATCATGATGATAAATCACGATGATAATTGTCGTGATTAGAAAAAGTAAAAGGAGGGGAAAAAAAGGAGAAGAAGAAAAATGCAACCTGGTAAATATTGATAATGAGGATAATTTAAAACAAGAAAATAGGCATACATACATATATAATATATATATATATATATAATGTTTTTAGTTCTTGTCTTCTCTTCTCATTACTTCCTCCCCTCTTCCCCTATTTGGGCTCGCTGCCAAGCAAACAAATGGATTTGGTTTATTGAAAAACAAAACCCTGACGCCTTGAAAAACTTCTAGAACAAAGTTGATGAAACCCTCCTCTCCCACGTCCTCTTTCTCTCTCGATTTTCCGTTGTTAATTTTTCCCAGTTGTCAAACAAACCTTCACTTGGGTTTGCTTCTTTTTTTTTTCATTTCTTTTTTTTATTGTTATGACTATGATACATGTTTTTTTGTTTTTTTGTTATATGCTCATACTTTATATGTTTATATTTATTACATAAGCATCAGTCAACACTGATCCTTGTTCACATTTTGCCTCACCTGACACCTTTGTGTGTTTATTCTCTTAAAAAGTTTTGGGTTATCGCTCTTTCTTGACGATTGCATAAGAAGGATTTTTTTTGCTGACAATTTTCGTGCAACGATGACGATTGCACTAACCAACAGCAGGCAGGTCAGCCAACACCCCATGCATAATCCCTGCTGCCTGAACCCGACCACACTGATTTTAACCTTAGTCTAGTCTGCTGTGTACATAATAGCTAAGTATAGCTATTTGCGTTGGGTAACATTTATTGTTTTTGCTCCCCCGTCGTCGTGCATGGGGTTTCTCATCGACAGGAAAGGGAGGCTCCCTGTTCCTAAATAGGCCTTTGTCATTGGTTAACAGAGCCAATAGCTAAAGTGTCATATTGGTGCCATCGTGTGTCACGGAGGTACTGGGCTGTAGATAGCGACGCTTGTAGAAGTGAGTGCATCACGTTAGAGCTGTACCTTCTTCACTGTTCTAATCTCTAGACCTATTAACAATTCTCCATGTAAGGGAAACTCACAACCTGTTTTGATAATCTTTATGGTTGGTTAATTTATTAATTTATTTATTGATTGATCGATTGATCATTTGTCCCACACATAACACTCTCTCTCTCTCTCTCTCTCTCTCTCTCTCTCTCTCTCTCTATGTATCTCCCTCACACACACACACACACACACACACACACACACACACACACACACACACACACACACACACACACACACACACACACACACACACCACCACCAAGCCTTTTAATCCTTGTCATTCCTATACATTTCTCTGTCTCTCCTTTTTTGCATGGCACTTCCTAGTTTTTTGGGGCAGGGGGGCAGAGGTTACCATATGTAGTCAAATGATTATGGTGCCCCCCCCACCGCCACCACATCCCAACCCCCTGCCTCCCTACACTCCCCTTCTGTCCCTCCTCCTCTCCCCTCCTCCTCCCAACCCGTGCCCTGACACTGATAGCATGAGATACTCAAGCCTTTGTATAAAGAGACAAGTTAATACAATAAAAAAAAACTAGGTACTGTTGAGAAATAGTGGAAATAGAGGGGGGAAAAAAACGTTTTCATAAAAATGGCAAAATACAACAAAAAAAAAGAATAAAAAGAAAACCGAAAAAAGGAGAGAAAGAAAAGGAAGATAAGACAGCAGCAGTGGAAGAAGAGGAGGTGGGGTTTGGTTTTGAGGGACGATGCAATGAAAGGTCAATACATACGGTCCGAGGGGTCAAAAGGTGAAAGGTTAATTGAGGTCTTTTGGATGGCTGTTTGTCTGGGTAGAAACAAACGTGTACATATGTGGCTTCTGGAAGTGAAATCAACTGTGGAAAAAAAAACATTGACTAAAAAGCTGATTATTATTACAATAATAATGACCAACATTGAACATGGCTACAGCAACACTATCGACTACAATGATGACTATGATGATTCCGTAATAATATTATTAAAGGTACAGTATAGTTCGTGTGCTTTGTAGCTACAGAACGTTTTTGTTTTTTTTGTTTATCTCCCCCTTTTTTTTTTTTAAGAAAAAAAGATACATTTTGCAAAAGGTTCCCGGTCCGGAAAAAGCGAGGCGATTTCGAAACGTGATTTCAGACTTGAACCTGTGATGTTGTAATGCTCTGAGCTGTGCCCCCTCCCCCCAACCCCCTCCTGTTCCGTTTTGCCTGTTTCCCTGCATTAGAAACTGTGTTTTCACTTTAGCCTGACTCAGAACGTTTAAATATAATATAATGACGATATCTATTTTTTATTATTTCAGGAAGAAAAGAAGAAAAAAAAAAAATCACTTTTTTGGGGGGGTTAGAGTGCGTTTCTCGCCGCGTCGTCCACTTGGGTGGCGCCGCGTGTGTTGTTCACACGTCAATGCTGTAAAAAGTCATGCTCATGAGCTCATCCTCTCTTTTTTTAAGTTTCACACGACACCTTCCAGGTCTACAATGAAAAGCACAGTCGGCACAAAACACACACAGACACTTTGCACACACGCCCACATAACCCACGAAAACACGTAGATTTTGGAAAGAAGTTACCTTACCATACATAATGTGCTATCTCCTCATCGGTCTATCTATTCATCTATCTATATCCTTCTCTTTTTGCCTTCTTGTTTTCTAGTTTATAAAAAAATGAAAAAATTGTATACTGACATGATACCGTTTTTTGGTTTTCTGTCCTCATCTCTTTTCTGTTCTTTATCCTGTGAATGCTTTTTTGTGCTGCTTCTCTCTCTTTCTCTCTCTCTCTCTCTCTCTCTCTCTCTCTCATTCACTCTCTCTCTCTCTCTATCTCATTCTCTCTCTCTTTCTCCTTCTCCTCCTCTTTAGTGAATGGTTGTTCTTTCATGTGGGATGTCCGTGCTGGAAAAACCAATCGAATGTAGTGTTTACATTAAAAAGCCACCGTTTTCATGACTACAAAAAACAAACATCTGGTGTGTCCGTCTGAGATTATTTCAGTCTCTCATTTTGCGGAATATCCACAGCAGTGGCGTCAGTTCAGCAAAAGCTAGGGTATGGCAAAGATGGGAGTCCTCATGGAAAAGAGGCATTACATTTTGTATAACACAGTTCTATTGTGAAAATAGCAGATCTACATGCTCACAACGCCTTGCGCTGCGAGGCGTTGTGAGCATGTAGATCGGCTATTTTCACAATGTCTAAAAAAAACGTCCGTTTTTTACACAGGTTTCTACGGTTTCTTGGGCTGGATATGGCAGCCTGGAACGGTTGTTCAAGTGCAGCATGTTAGTAAACTTGCTACAATTAACCATAATGCATTGCACCTGTGCAGCTGACCTGCGGAACCTGGGAATATACCATTTTGTCAAGGAGAATACAAGTGGGGAGAATATAATTATAGTACCTTGTTAAAGTGATCATGTTGTAACATTTTCCATATATTTACATATTTGCAAGTAACTTTTATTTTCCCCCCGGACCCATACCCCTGCCATACCCAATTGACGCCCCTGATCCACAGGCCATCAGAGGACTGAGGTTCGCAGGAAGCTGTTTGTTAAATGTAACGAGGGTCACATGTCCAAGAGTTGTTCCACACGTTTGGTTGTTCTACACCAGTGGTTCTCAACCTCGGCCGCGACCCCCAAAATAATCATATTTTAACTGGGGACCCCCCACTCTCATGAGCACTAAGAGTTGAGGCATAATATTTGGTATAACACGGTTCCCTATTGTGAAAATAGGGAAGATCTACATGCTCACAGCGCCTGTATATCAGCTATTTTCACAATTTCTGCCTCTCATATTTGGCAATTTGATCAATGTTTAATTTGTCATTTTTGAGGTATTAAAACGTCCTTAAATTGTCACTCTAGAAATGTGCAGATATACTCTCTATACACTTAAACGTTATGTTGTTGTTTTTTTTTACTGTTGAGTGAGAAAACAATGTTGCACGTCATTAATGGGGACCCCCAACCCACAGGTTGAGAACCACTGTTCTAAACCAGTGTTTCACCCCCATGTGAATATGTTTTTGGCTATGGAGCCCCATCTGAAAAAACATGTTGTGCCAGGGAGATTTGTGTTGTTAAAAATGATGGTGCAGTGGAGAGACTGGAGGTTCAAATCACCCTGTGGTGCCTCCGGTTTGTCCAGGCATCCATATGAGTGCGATTGGCCGTTTTCACAGAGGGGATGCTGGGCGGGGAGGGTGAGCTGTTGTATCAGTGACTCTACACTAACAGGCTGACTCTGCATGCGCCTGGTAGCAGGGGTGTTGACATTTAACACCCATAGTCAGATGGGTGGGCCCACTGGGCCGTGAATGCTTTGGAGATTTTCAGGTGGTGATTTTCAAGGCTGAGAACCACTGTGATGAATAAATTGTTCCTCGACGTCAGAGGTGGAAAAACATGTTGTACTTAAGTAAAAGTATCAATACTGCACTATAGATGTACTCCGTTACAAGTAAAAGTCCAGAATTCAAAATGTACTTGAGTAAAAGTATGAAGGTATTGGCATCAAAATGTAAAGTACCAAAAGTAAAAGTACGAAATGTTGAAAATAGCTGATCTACAAGCTCACAACGCATCGCGATGCGACACGTTGTGAGCTTGTAGATCAGCTATTTTCAAACAGCCTTGGTATGAAATAGGGCAAAAGTGGTTTATATATGTTTTATAATATTAGAATTTATGTCTGCAAAGTAACTAGTACTAAAGTTTTCAAATAATTGTAGTGGAGTAAAAGTACAATATTTGGATCCGAGATGTAGTAGAGTAGAAGTAAAAGTATTGGAAATTGGAAATACTCAAGTAAAGTACAAATACTTCAAAAGTGTACTTAAGTACAGTACTTAAGTAAATGTACTTAGTTACACCACTGCTCGACGTACCTCCCTGTGAGTCTCCTCACTAGCAGGTGATGGAGTACCTGAGGGGTTAACTCAGCAGTGACAAGACTATATAGGGACGTGCTGGCCATTAGGAAAAGCGGGACAACTCCCGAACGGCCGGTTCATTCCTGGCCGGTCCAGGCCGGCCATTAGGATTTTTTTTTTTTTTAAATGTCGGCCTTCGTTCCATTTTGAGGGCTGGGCGGCCAACAAAGTAAATCGTCACTGTCGGGCAGAAACCTTGTATCTCCAAGTTTCAAATTTGTAATTCTTTTCGCAAAGCAAAGCCCTGCTTCATCATACAAGGCCATCATACAAGGCCGTCGCACAAAGGCCGTCGCACAAACAGCAGATCTACAAGCACACAACGCCTCGCGGTGCGAGGCGTTGTGTGCTTGTAGATCGGCTGTTTTCACTAGTTTAAATCATTTTTAAAATGATAAATACAAAACAAACGGTTTTGGACGTACAAGGTTTCCACCCGACAACGACGAAATATAACTCAAGTGGCCCACTGGCTTGTCACTTGTCATGATTTGAAATGGCAAATTTTTCTGAGTAGCAACAGCGCTATAGAGAGAGATCTCTCTCTATAGCGCACAATGAGGGCCTCTCCAACTCTTTTTCCCGGGCTGAATCAGGGGCCCAGCATGTCCCTGAGACTACATGGGGAATTTGGGAATTGAATTGGCATATCAACAAAATTAGGGGAATAAAATAACTGCCAGCTCATATAAAAGACAGTTATTCAGGATTCATTATGAACACTATATTACAAGGCACTGCTTCCACTTGCATTGACTGAACAAGGAGTTATAGTGCAGTGCCATCGTCACTGAATCTTCAACAGAACACCCAAGCCTGAAGATAAAGGGTTCACTGGGTATAAGCATAAAAGAGGAGGGGGGGACTCAGGGCTCTGCCTGGGGAAGACGGAAGAAAGAAGGTTCGTGAGGGGATGGAGAGGAGAGATGTGGGGAACAATGAAGAAAGATGAAAAGGAAAAGCAACCAATGTCAATGGCCAGAGGATGAAAGTAGAATAGATCACAGAGGAGGAGGGAAACTGACATGCAGGTGAATCCTGATTGGCAGATTGATTGTGAGCTGGACAAGCTAATCTGCCATTAAGGGGATTCTCGGTCAAATCCAATGCCCACCTCATGATTCGATTGGTTTAAATCCCACTTGGACAAAAAGACATTGATTTACACACAGTGAAGTAGAAGTGCCATCAGAAAGCCTGTATAGATTACTACTACCTGCCATGGTGCCTGTGTGTTAAAATAGGCCTGTTGTGTAATGTATCGCCATTCCGGCATGCATTTGGGTGTGACAGAAAGGTTCAGCTTGTGAGTAAAATGTTAAATGAAAATGTTGTTTGTGGCATAATGGAATCCAACTAGGACTGCACTAGAGGTGCCAACTTGCGCCTCCTGCACAAGTCAGCCATACATGGCCTACTTGTCCACCAGCAGAGTTCACCACCGGCGATGCCAGTGACATCACTACTGGCAACGCAGTACTTGCACGCTCTGCTGGCACATGTAATAATCAGACAACTCACCAACCATGTGCTCAGAAAATCTGTGCGTGCGTGCGTGCGTGCGTATGTGTGTGTGTGCGCGCATCCCAAGCCTACAGTCTGAGAAAGAGGCAGCAGTGGTTTCTGGTCCTGATTAACTGTGGCATAGATGCACAAGGATTTTCATACAGTACAGTAGACCAACTATATGTCACACATTTAACAAGACAGTATCGAAGGAGGGAGCTTGTGACCCGGCCAAAATTATAGAATAAAGATGGCCGTCCATGGTAGCTTGGTATTATGGGTGTGTACTCTAGCCGAATAGTATCAAACACACCTCGGCAATCCAGAATGCCCTTATGCTGACTATAGCTGCATCTCTATCGCTTCCTGCTCTGCTCTCTCATAAGTGAAACAACCCCACCACCTAGTGGTGAGGTAAGGGAGGTGTACAACCTTATAGGGGACACTCAAATATCTGAACCAGTGGGCCGCAAAGGGCCAGGGGTATGTCTTTCATTGGTGCCTTATATTGTCGATCTTAACAACTGACACTGGTTTCTGGCAAATTAAACATAGACCTAGTGGAATTGAATTATGATGCTAAAGCATCCGTCCATTTTGGTTTGCCACAGTTTTGTCTTCCTGCATGATTATTCATGTAATAAAAGATTTTTTTCTTTCTTTGAATGATTGATTGATAGAAGTGGCCCATGCAGGCCTGAGTTTCAGTATCACTGCAGTAGCAAGATATACTGTATGGACACTGACTCTGCGTAAACAACTAAACAAAATAAGTAAAACATAATAATAAAAGAAAATAGAACATAATACATAAAAGGCTAATTAAAAGCCTTGGTGTACAGGTGAGTTTTCAGTTGTGACAGTGAGCTAGCTAATCTTAGATCTTAATGTAATCTTTATGTACAGTACTGCCAACAATTGGAGGGATGAAAAACAATGGTGTGGCTCAGCTGAGGTGTGCAGTGCATTTTGTGACGCCCAACCTTCCATAAGGTAAGGTAAATGGTACATCAGCCTACCAAACCCCTTTAATCAGTCGCTTTCCTCAGGTTCCAATGATGAGGTGAAGGTTGCTGTCTCTGTCAGGGTGATGTGCATGCAACAGAATGGTTGCCTGTGTGGCCATACTTTGACCCAACATCCTCAATTTATTACACTGGAAAGAATTGCACTAAATAGGCACATGTATCTATATTTAATTACATCCACACAGAGAAATGCCATAGTGTGCAAAGTGTCTAGGCTATAACATAAGCTATAAATAAGTGAAAATGTTGGCTTGCATTGCATTTCAAATATAATAGTGCTGCTCAGTGAGCTGGCTAAAGGAGCCATTCAACTATAACCACCCTCAATGGCCTTCTCTCAGTCACCACACCTCAGTCTCATTTGGGATTCTGGGAAATATTTGTTTCTTGCACCAACTAAACGCCCATTGTTATTCTGACAGCCATGGGCTGCAGACAGATTATGTTTTCGTCTGTCTGTGTGTCTGTGTAGCATACAGCTAGTCTCAGACGCCACAGAAGCGGTCATCAAACTTTGCATGCACACTCAGTAGACCAGGGTTCCCCAATTAGTTTTCCCCAAGGGCCGAATTATGTCTAGGGTACCAAGCCGAGGGCCACAACATTGCAGGGGGCGACGGTGGCGTTCCCACTACTCCAGCGACAGTTGTCGTTGTTGTAGGGTGAAAATCTTGTATGTCTAAAACCGTTCATTTTGAATTTATCATTTTTAAAATTATTTAAACTAGTGAAAACAGCCGATCTATACACAACGCCTCACACGAGGCGTTGTGTGCTTGTAGATCTGCTGTTTTCACTACTTTTGTGCGACGGCCTTGTATGATTTGCGAAAGAACGTACAAATTTGGAGATATGAGATTTCCACCCGACAACGACGATATACTAGTCTTGTTGCTGCTCTTATACCACCATTATTACTGGGGTTGGTGTGGGCCAGACAGTAGCCCCCCGCGGGCCGCCTATTGGGGAACCCTGCAGTAGACCAACGTTTGCCTCATGGTGGTGGCACTATGACAGGCCACTTTGTGTTTTGTTTTTATGTTTTAAAACTATTTTCCCCCAGCAGATTCCTCCAAGCCTGACGGTTGTAACCCATCATGACTTGCGTCAGCGCAACCACATTTGCAAGTTCTTTCTTCCTCTCTCTCTTATGCAATACAATTCAATCTGTCTGCCATCATTCCTCCCTTCCTGCCCTTGGCCTCACCTCTGCATTGACAACCTCCACCCCATGCTGTGTTGCTAAACAAGCTGACATGATGAAATCACGCAAGAAATGGGAAATGTTGACACAACTTGACAGGCAGACATACAGACAGATCGATAGATACGATCAATAGATACCCAAAAGTCCTATACTGTCCATGACAACCAAAATGTGTAACACACACACACACACACACACACACACACACACACACACACACACACACACACACACACAGAGAGAGAGAGAGAGAGAGAACACCTAAATTATATTTATAGCACTACAGTTCCTGTCTGTCTGTTGCTAGGATACCAGCCAACCCAGTATTCACATGCAACAAGTTTCTGCTTCATGTACAAAATGAGGATGTTCTCTAAACACAAACACACACACACACACACACACACACACACACACACACACACACACACACACACACACATGAAAATGTACCTTCCAGGTAGGCCAGAGGCAGAGGTAGTTATCACTTCTCCCATAGACAGGCGAGAAGTGATCACCAACCCCCAACCCCCATACTCTGTACATAGTGTTTTTTATACTTGCAATGATATTGAATGTTTTTGTTGCTATTTTATATGTCGATGAATTGAATAGGACCTCCAATGGAAACATGACCACAAGGGCTTTTTTGGGGGGGTGCTACTTTTAGGCAGGGTGTTTGACTGTACTTGTGCTGTACTACATTTTTTCATTTTGACTGTACTGTTCTTCATTTTCGTCAAACAAAATAATCAATCAATCAATCAATCACACGCGCGCACACGCGCACCTACGCACGCACGCACGCACGCACGCACGCACACACACACACACACACACACAATTGCAGCTTTACTGTAAGAATGGCTAAAGTGGCATTCATAAAGGTGTGTGTGTGTGTGTGTGTGTGTGTGTGTGTGTGTGTGTGTGTGTGTGTGTGTGTGTGTGTGTGTGTGCGCGCCTACTGCCTAGTACAGTAGGCACTAGGTAAGCCTAGGTAAGATATAGCAGAAACAGAGGTAAAGTGCTGACATTGCAGTTGGTGCCTTCCAGTCTCAGTTGCTGTGGCAACTGGGAGGCGTTTTAGCTCCATCCCCATGGTAACAGATGAAAATGGCCGTTGTTACAGTCATATGCTGAGGGCAGCAATCAACATTAGAGTTTTCATATCGCCCCCTGGTGGCTGTGATACAGCCCAGCAAGGAACACTGGCAGGAGTTGTCAAACTTATTTGTATTAGGTGGCAGACATATATTAATCTATCTATAAATGCGAGAAGTCTCTGTCTGTCTGTCTGTCTGTGTGTGTGTGTGTGTGTGTGTGTGTCTGTCTGTCTGTCTGTAATCCGCGTATCTCGAGAACCGTTCGTCCCACCGGCTTCAGATTCGGTACGCGCGTTCCCCGCCGTGGCGCGGAGTGCAGTGCCGGGCCTCGACCCGACCCGACGCGTGGTTTTCCCGAACCGGCGCGAAACGTTCGGAATCTCCTTATGCGGGGCTGATTGTTGACATCAGGCTGTTCCAGACGAAATCAGCGCAAGCGCTGACTCATTGTGACATCACTTCATAAAAGGCTCTGACATCACGTACGCCACATGAGTCAACAAAAAATCTCTGTGAGAGTGACAACAGGTATAATGGGGTTTGTATTAAAGGGTGGGGCATTCATTCCCTATTTCAAATTCGGCACGCGCGTTCCCCGCCGCAGCAGGTAGTGCAGTGCCCGGCCTCGACCCGATCCGATACGCGATTTTCTGGAATCAGCACAAAAGGTTCGGATTCTGATGTCTGACATCAGGGTTTTCCTGGAACCGGCACTGTGTCTACATAGATCTCCATTTATGGGCATAAAAGGGATGCAGACAGACAGATACGGATATCTCCATATGAGCATAAATGGACACATGCAAACAGATGGTCAAAGATCTCCATATATGGGCATAAATGGACACAGGCAAACAGATGGTCAAAGATCTCCATATATGGGCATAAAATGGACGCAAAAAGACAGATACAGATATCTCCATATATGGGCATAAATAGACACAGGCAAACAGATGGTCAAAACGGGTCCTATGACAACAGGTATAATGGGGTTTGCATTAAAGGGGGAACCAGCACTGTGTCTGCAACACAGTCGGAGGCACAGACAGATACAGAGACAGATACAGATACAGAGACCTCCATAATGGGCATAAAGGGACACAGACAAACAGATACAGAGATCTCCATATATGGGCATGAAATGGATGCAGACAGACAGATACAGATATCTCCATATATGAGCATAGCGGCGAAAGGTTCGGATTCTGATGTCTGACATCAGGGTTTTCCGGAACCGGCACTGTGTCTGCATAGATCTCCATTTATGGGCATAAAATGGATGCAGAAAAAATAAAGAAAATGAAGCAACATGGTCCTAAGTAATAGTTTTGTCCTGTTTGTCCAAACTTTATTTCTCACTATCTGGGGCTGACCTGTAGGCCTATACATTTCACTGCATTTTAGAAAAAAACCTTTTTAAATGATATGTGACAAATGAAGGTTTATTGGTTGATTTGAGTTTGGGAACCATTGCTCTAGAGCAGGGGTCGGCAACCCAAAATGTTGAAAGAGCCATATTGGACCAAAGAAACTAAAAACATCTGTCTGGAGCCGCAAAAAAAATATAAAAGCCTTATATATCGTCGTTGTCGGGTGGAAACCTTGTATGTCCAAAACTTTGTTTTGTAATTTATCATTTACAAAATGAACTAAACTAGTGAAAACAGCCGATCTACAAGCACACAACGCCTCGCACCGCGAGGCGTTGTGTGCTTGTAGATCTGCTGTTTACACTACTTTTGTGCGTCAGTCTTGAATGATGAAGCAGGGCTTTACTTTGCGAAAAAAAAACATCCAAATTTGAAACTTGAAGATAACAAGGTTTCTGCCCGACAGTGACAATACAGTATATTAAAAGTCTATATTAGCTATATTAGCCTACTGTCAAAATGACTAAGTAGGCTACAAATACATAATGAGCATTAAATTCAATATTTATTCTACACATTTTTTACAGCATCGGAAAGCGTTAAGAATGTTTGTGTCATGTTTGTCCTCCTACAGAAACCATATTAAAACTAAAAAAATATATATATTTTTCCCCCTTTTTCCCTTAATACATTTTTTAAAAAGCTCAAGGGAGCCACTAGGGTGGCGCTAAAGAGCCGCATGTGGCTCTAGAGCCACGGGTTGCTGACCCCCGCTCTAGAGTCTACTACAGCTCTGGGTGTGAAACACCCAAAGCAGGTCACAAAATGACCCAAAAGAACAACTTCGGTCACTGACTCAGAAGGTTTGACTTTGATGGATGGATGGATGGATGGATGTCACGGATGGATGGATGGATGGATGGATGGATGGATGGATGGATGCCATGGATGGTTGGATGGATGGATGGATGGATGGATGGATGGATGGATGGATGGATGGATGTCACGGATGCCATGGATGGATGGATGGATGGATGGATGGATGGATGGATGGGTGGATGGATGGATGGATGGATGGGGTGGCCATAGCTGAGTGGTTAGAGAGCCTGCATGGTAAGTCGGAGGTCCCGGGCGTAATCAAGGTTCAATTCCAGGCCAGCAATGTGTTGAAGTGTCCCTGAGCAACACCACTTAACCCCTAACTGACAGACAGACAGACAGACAGACAGACAGACAGACAGACAGACAGACAGACAGACAGACAGACAGACAGACAGACAGACAGACAGACAGACATACAATGCCCTCTAGTGAGCAAAACATGTAATTTCATTTTGGCCTTTAGCACTTGAGTGTACTGAACTCTATCTACCTCACAGCCACCAGTGTGTGTGTGTGTGTGTGTGTGTGTGTATGTGTGTGTGTGTGTGTGTGTGTGTGTGTGTGTGTGTGTGTGTGTCTGCATGAGCATTTATGTGAGGGTGTACGTTTATTTTTATGTTTTGCTCCCACGAGCAGTGAGAGATCCCCTAGTCTCTTTGGCAGGCAGGCAGACAGACAGACAGACAGACAGACAGACAGACAGACAGACAGACAGACAGACAGACAGACAGACTGACTGTCACTGTAACCGATATATTAAAATACAGAGCCATGCGCTGTTCCAAATTTGTAACTCAGCCATGGGATCCCACCGTCTGACCAGGAATAAACATAAACACACACACACGCACGCACACGAGCGCGCGCACACACACACACACACACACACACACACACACACACACACACACACACACACACACACACACACACACACACACACACACACACACACACACAGCCTTCTTCTCTACTGTGTGTGTATCTTATGTTTCAAATAACTTTACAATAATGTCCATATTACTAACATGGGGACTCCAGGTTGAATTTGGTCTCAGATTGTCTTAGATTGACCTTTTTTTGCAGTGCAACACCACTGAACGACAAAGTATAAAATAACAGGGAGCCTGAGGGAGGTTGTGAGTTTTATGAGTTGTGGCATATTGGTATAAAGGTCAGAAAGTCTTGCATTTCAATATCCTCTCTTATTCCCTTGTACCAGTTATTGTCAAAGTTTGGTACCCCCCCGGGGAAGGAAGGGGAGACATGGATCGCTTTAGGAAGTACTGGGACTGGGTTTCCCAAAATTACTGAAACTTTTTAAGTATCTTTATTCTTTTTATTGGTATTCAATTTAGAACATTTCATTTCAGTTTTTTATGCTGCCAACACGTGTGTGAATTTAATCCTTCCAATTCTATGCTCTCCCTATGCACATCCCCCACCGCTGCTAAGCATTATTTCTAGCTTTTATCTTGTCTGCATGGATTTTCTTGTTATTTTAATTTTTCTTTGAAACCCAGTATTATCTTTTGTATCTCATGCTACAGTTGTTGCACAGTCTTGCAAACGACAGGTCGTACCAACATTTCTCTGCTCGTACCTGTATGAGTGAGTGACAAATAAAACATTCTGGAAATAGAAATGAGATGAGAAGGACATCTTCAGAATTCTAGCTCTCGTGCTCTCTCTCTCTCTCTCTCACTCTCTCTCACACACACACACACACACACACACACACACACACACACACACACACACACACACACACACACACACACACACACACACACACAAACAAACACACGTCAGCAGTGTGTTGCTCCAGCATCATTATGTGGTTCTGTGTTCTTGTGTTATTGATGCAGTTTAAATATTTAATAGGCCACCTCTACAATAGCAGCATCATCTTCTAAACCTGTGAACAACTGTATTTCAGTACGTGGCCTTGAATATCAATGAGGAGAAATGGGGACAAATCCACCTGGCAGGATACCTTTTTTCACTTTTAGTTTTTCTTTTCTCAAGAGCCTAAAGAAATATTATATTTATCTACAAGTTAATATTACTCCTGATGCTTTTTATCGATCTGGGATATTTCTGGGTTTAATCTACAGAAACTGGATACAGAAGCAACGATGTCAAGAAGAAAGATTATATGAGTGGAACTCATTTTGAGGGAGAATGAGATTTTTACAACCCCTCTATACTTACAGTACGTGACTGGGATCGGGTCAGTATACTTGGTCTGTTCAGTTTTTTTCCCTCTATGCCAAATCCTTACACAGAAGGTTACGATCCATAATTTTACAACAGCTTGTGATGCGAGTTTGAGAGCTTGTAGATCTGCTA
>NC_137820.1:50716845-50721845 GCF_963921795.1 Nannobrachium achirus
TTTAATGCGGCCGCTTTATGCTCGAGACCCGATAATTGTCGATTTATGCTCGAAACCTGAAAAAAGTCGATTTATGCTCGAAACCCGAAAATAGCCGATCTACAAGCCCAGAACGCAGTGAGATGAGATCGGCTATTTTTGACACGCGACACTCACTCTCTTGAGTCTTGACTGTCTGTCATCACGCACGGCGGAAACAATACCATCACTCATCATCATATTGATGTAGAAAAGACTTCAGTCATGACCTTTGTTCTGTAAAATATATATTTCATGAAACCAATTAGGCCGTAATGAGAAGTAAAAATCACCTTTTATTTGATTTTTTTCCTGTCATTTTATAATTTGGGTAACGTGCTACTTTAAAATGTTTTATTTTAGACTATTTATTTTAGACTATTTATTTTTATTTTTATTTTAACTTTTGAAATATAGGGGGAACTTTTGTTTGTTGCCCTTGTTTTACACGTAGAACAGAAATGTATTGTTTATTAATTAAATAGATGTCTGATATGTTTTCTCAAATAGCCAAAAGCAGCCTTAAAGTTCTTAGGCTGTTCATTTTAAATTTGTGACTGTATTCCCTCTGCGGTTTTAATGTTTATTTTTTATTTATTGATATGTTTGGTTTTACTTTTGTATTTTCTATTAGATCAAATACACGGGGTTCAGAGATCGGCCTCATGAAGAGAGACAAGCCCGCTTCCAGAACGCCTGCAGAGACGGACGGTCAGAAATAGTGAGTGGAAGCTTTTCTCCTCTCAATGGAAATACGAACAGAGAATAAACTGTCTGCAGCCCTTTACAATTTACATTGCCGTTAGTGAAAGTTTGTTTGCGTAGTGGTTCTCAAACCTTTTCATGCAAAGGACCCCCAAATTAATATGTATCTGGCCACGGACCCCCTACTGAAAACATGTTGTGCCAGGGACCCCCAGAAGAGAGGATTTGTGTTAAAAAAAATAGTCTTTTTCATTTCATTTTTCAAAAATAGCTAAAGTATAAAATATGAATAAAGAGCTATATTAACACATTTCGCTCGGGACACCCTGGAAACCCCCCAAGGACCCCTGGGTGTCCCTGGACCCCACTTTGAGAACCACTGGAATATAAAGCTCTCTTGAGACCGCATGTGCTGAGAGATGATTGACAGACGGACAGACAAAATCAAAAATGTGGCCATGATTCGAAATATTTTGAAAGTGCATTTCAAAATACTGGTCCCCTCAGAAAAAGTCTTATCTCAAGACCACCTTTAACAGCCTAGCTGATGTCAATAGACCGCTGCAATCAGCTCACTGTGCAATTCATGGACACGCACACGCATGTGCCTTGGTTACCTTATACATGATCCTAGATGACTATGCATTTGATGTATTACCTCATGTCTACCTTGCTTATTGTAAGTCGCTCTGGATTAAGAGCGTCTGCTAAATGCCTAAATTGTGAAAATCATCAGTGCTAATTGACCAATTTAACTCAGAGAGTGAACACTCTTTTTCTTTTGAACAATGTCTCTAATCTGGCACCAGACCACCAGCCAGACATGCTATCACACACATACTGTACGCAAGGCCTTCTTCATCCTCTGGTCTACAAGTTCACTGCTGTTTATCTCTGCTGTGTTTGTTCTTCTGGCAACAACCTCACAGAATCACAAAGCACGTATTATCACACATGTCCTTATTGGTTATCATTATAGAGGCCTGTAATTTTAGGCTCTAAACTGCGCAATACCACCACCGTAATCTTTAAGGCCTGCTTTCTGTTGTCACATGTAACAGTTCTTTTTAAAGCTTCAGTCCGTAGCTTGTATGTATGTCTTTTGGTCTCCGTCTCCCCACGGAGTGGTAGATAGTAGATACCACATATCACTACCGAAGAGTCGGACAATGAAGACTGTATATCTATCTAGTGTCCGTTCTGGTGCACCGGCCTGCTTCAAAGAACTTCAGTGTCCAACCCGACACCAGGGTTCTAAATCAATCAATGGAAGAGCAGGGAAACCACCTTCAACTGCAGATACAGTGCTAGTTATACTAACATGCTGTGTACAGATTGGATAAATTAACATTTTATTCATTAAAATAAGTATTTTTAAATTACATTTAAAATTATTATTATCAGTAGGCTATATTATTACCCTTATTATTATTATTACCCTTATTATTATATATCTTTCTGTTTTTGTTGTATTCCTACAGTATATAACTCTCAAGGTGTAGGAGTCATTTCGTCACACTGCTTGCAACAGTGTGACGAAATGAGCAATTTGTCCTCTCTGGTTATACACAATAAAAACGATCTCATTAGAATGTCTTCCTTTATATTTAACAGTACAGCCTGGGATCCATTTCAGTCCCTAAACAGTGGCTATATTCCATTATGGTCTGAAAGAGTATAGCTAGAAAAGATACAGGTCTGTTTATTCCAGTGTATACACACATTAAGAATATAAACAAACCTTTTGCAGCCCACAAATACACATGAAATCACGCACTGTCAGTGCTTATTTTAAAATGACGCCGTAATTTTTACAGTGCAAACAGTTTATTCTAAAAAAAAAAAAAAACAGAGAGTGAAGAAAAGTCTTGTGTTAGAGTAAATGTGTTCAATGCTGTAATTACCCAATAACAATATAGATGATATGTTACCTGTTTATCCATCCCTAATGTACCTGCTTGTCAGAAGTAAGTGATAATGACATTGCAAAAAATGCATCTAAACACCTTGCCCTCATTGTTTTTTGCTCTCTCTCTCTCTCTTTGTAAACACTTCTTTATTTTGATAGAGACTGCAGCTAATGATGTTTGTGGGTGCTCTCTTTTAGTTGGTAGGGGTGTACCGGAGAGAACTGATTGGTAGAAACTCCACTCTTAATTAGGGTTGGGATCTTTTAGGATTTTAACGATTCCGGTTCCTTAAGGATTCCCTCTCAACGGTCTGATTCCTGAATGCTTAACGATTCCTATAGGGGGTTCCACATGGACAGTTACAGGGCTGTAGCTCTGAGAGTGTACACATGGAATTTGTACACTCCGAGTTATGGTTGTCTTTGAAATTAAAAAGTTTGAGAACCACTGGTATTGTAATGGTATAGTAGACGTGTCGTGAGGTCCACATATCCAGCTCTCACAGGTTCTAGAAACAGTATTTGATGGAACCGATCCTGGTTCCTCCAGTTCTTCCAATTCCGGATCCCATTCCCAACCCTACTTTTAATGCATACTGTCTTGTAAGACAGTGTCTCAACTGTCTCATGGCATATAACGAAAAACTCTCATACCCTGCACATATTCCCATTAGCATGTACAGTAAATGTACTGTAATTTTCTCTGCAGCAGCAGGGTCACACTGTTAACTAGAAAAGTTTGATCCTCAGAGCACAAGCTTCCACCAGGTCGGGTTGCCTAGCCAGGGCCTGTGAACTTCGGTCATAGCCATTTGGAATGGGATCTGAACTCATACATCTTGATCACATGACCCCAGAGATAATGTGTAGCAATTTGTGTTAGTTTGGAAAGAATCTGTAGGATTACTAGCAAAATGTGTTTTGAAGAAAACACAATATGGCAGAAAATGGAATCTTGCACAAACAGGGAAAAAAGAACTGGGTGGAGATTCTTCCTTGGCCTACTGGGAGAGTGCGTGAAAAGATTCCCGTTGATCGGTCAACGGTGCTTGTAGGTGTAGCATGTCTCGGAGAACAGGCCCCTCCAACAAACTTTGAAAGACAATCAGTGTCAATTGGAATAGAATCAGAAAGATCTGACCGATCCGTCTTGATCACATGACTATAGAGATAACGGTAATGTGTACCGGTTTACAAGATGTTTGGACACAATCTAGGAATAATATAAAAAATGTGTTTAGCAAAAATCTCCCCCCTTGGTGGCATTATAACAGGCCGATGTGAGACATTTGGAGCAGAGGTTCTGCTCTGGCCTCCAGCGTGTGTGTGCACGTCGATCGGGCCGACAGTACCGGAGATTAGCTATGCAAAAACAGACAGAGTCACAGACGGATGACACATGCGGACGGACTGGCGGTCAGGGGAGAAAACATAGTCTTGGCCACGCTTTGGGCCTTGCGGAGACAATGATTATGGAAAGAATTAACTCATTTGACCACTGATAGAGATCTGCCATGGCTTTGCTGTAACCACCTCCCCAGTGAATCTCTTTCTTTCAAAGTTTCCTTCTCTCATCATTGCTTATTTCAGTGCCCTGCTGATAGCCTTATTCCATATGAAAAGCATCACACCCACCCAATCACAATCATATATTTCTCTTTTGAGATGGGTCCCTTCCAGATGACTTGCCCTTGAATGTGTGTCATTGAGATCAACTATGTCATTGTAAATGCCCATTTTCCAGATAAATGATAAGTCGTTTCTTCAGGTAATGGAAATAATCGCCCAAGCTTTTTTGTGTTTTATCATTTTGACAGATATGTGCAGTTATATCTTATCTGTATTTGCATTTTTATCAATAAAAACGTCAATCAATCAATAGTTCAATACAGTGATTGAGACAAATTAAGTGGCCACCATGACACAGATGCTCCACATGTATACACACACATTCCTGCCTGTGCTATTAGTCTCGGATATTATAGTTACAGTAAGCCTAAGGTCGTAGCCATATGTTCATGACTTGTCTACTATATATTGGGCATCGTAAAACAATCATATCCTCCCTCATTACTGTGTTTAAAAGCCTACATTATGTTCTCAATAACAGACCTTTAACAATAGGTGAAGTTAGGGGAAAAGGCCCCCAGGTTACTGGCACACACATAAATACTGACACACACAGAACACCAACCAACTTCTGCTGTATTAGTCAGACTCTTAAGTACTTTTTGAAACATATGCTGTAATCATCGTTGCAGAGGGAGAAGAGCTCTGCATCTAGTTTTACCAGCTTTTAGCGGGACAGGATGGCCTCATCTGTCTGCCTGGGGACATAACTGGCTATTTGTCTGTCTGTCTGTCTGTC
>NC_137820.1:50724345-50746845 GCF_963921795.1 Nannobrachium achirus
AGAGACAGTATTTTACATAATGAAAAAACTGACATAACATATAATATGGTTATATTGATAGGAGGATAGCAGCACAATGGTTCAGTGTGGGGTTTTTGTCCCAAAAAGAGACTGGGTTGTCCTCTTTTACTGTTTTACTTATACAGTTGACAATGCAAAAAAGGTCACAGGAACAAACAGAGAGACAGAACAATAAGCTAAGGAAGGGAAATATATGTTCAACCATCTACAGAAAAATATGTTCTTGCTGCCACATTTTTAAACGAGCATCACTGTATGTGTCACCGGACTTAATGGGATCTACCACTAAATATACAGATAAGATAAGATAAGATAAGAGAGTGGTTCTCAAAGTGGATTCCAGGGACTCAGTGGGTTCCTCTAAATTGACCCTTACAAGTCTGTAACTCTGACAATGTACAAATCACTGTCAGAGTTAAGGGGGAGACCTTGAAATGTGAAAGTTTGAGAAACGCAGAGATAAGATAAGAAGATAACAAATACAGTATTTTTTCATGTACATTATCACATTCAGCCACTCCTGCTAGAGTTTATGTATGAATTATGAATATAATCTTGACACCTAACACCAGGAGCAATCTATAGACTTGTTTCCATACAATGATGTTACATACGCATTTGAATCTCTGATTGCAGGCGTTTGTAGCTACGGGCACCAACCTCTCTCTGCAGTTCTTCCCTGCCAATCTGCATGGAGACCAGAGGCAGGCTCCTACCAGGGAGTATGTCGACTTTGATAGGGAGACAGGAAAGGTAGGTCTTACCTAATCACACGCAAGCATGCGCGCACACACACACACACACACACACACACACACACACACACACACACACACACACACACACACACACACACACACACACACACACACACACACACACACACACACATCCAGTTGCTTGTTACGTTGCATGGTGAAACCAACACAAAGAAATAAGTCTCTCCGATGTATATCTTTTTTTTTCTTGAAACCTCATCCTTCCTAAATAATTTGATCAAGCCGTGTGCCAGAAATATTTAGGTTGTTTCTCTTGATTCATATTCCTCATAAAGGTTGAAAAGAGAAGTGTAGCGTGACATTACAATTTTGAAATGATCCAAAGACAGCTTCTACTGACCACTAAACGCACACTGTTTTGCTAAGATGTTAGTTGTTCTAAATACACGCTGAGCAATGATACTGACTACCAGTCACCTCATTAAAGTCTAAAGGCTTTAGAACTGAACGCTGAAGCTTTTTAGATGTTTTCCTCCTCCCAGGCAGCCTACATGTTTACCCTGACCACCAATATGAAGCTTTAGTGAGTTGAGAAAGGGTTAAGCCCGTAATACTTTAGTTGGGTCTTGTTGTCAAGGTAATATGCATAGTAAAGTACAGTTGGCACTGTTGTTGTGTTTGTGTGTGTGTTAATTGTCTCCCTTGGCACCAGTCGTAGACTTTGTGTGCGTCTGCATTTGTGCGTGTGCGTGCGCGTGTGTGTGTGTGTGTGTGTGTGTGTGTGTGTGTGTGTGTGTGTGTGTGTGTGTGTGTGTGTGTGTGTGTGTGTGTGTGTGTGTGTGTGAGAATGTGTACAGTATGTCATTGCTGTCAGGTGGAAACCTTGTATGTCCAAAAGCAAAACCCGCTGCTATGCTCATGCACGTTATGTCTAAAACCTCATGCACATACTGGCCTGTACGGATGGATATGCCATGTGTAAATATGTACAGATATTTTTTGTTTAGTTTTTCTCGATTCTTTCTGGCTCTCCCTGTCCACCCCCTCTTCCTTTCTTCTTTCTCTTTCTGAAAACAACAAATACGATGAAGCTTAAACAAGAACGAATCAGTGCACTGTTTTACGGAATACTGTACTTGTATTTAGAAAACGTTTCAAAAGAGCTAAAATAGACGATCTACAAGTTCACAGCGTGACGCATTGTAAACTTGTAGATCGGCTACGTGTGAAAAAACAACCCGGGCACTCAGGACTGGAGTAAAAAGGAGGGAAATACTTTATTCATTAAAAGGCAACTGCCAACTTGTTTCCACCTCGGAAGATCTTCATCGGGGCGAGAGTGCCGATCTAAAATGTATATCGTCTTTTTTTACGTATTTTCTGGGCATTCGTCTGTGAAAATCCTTTTTAACCCTCAAAGAACTGGAACGCAACCGAGTCGCGTTAAATGTGTGCAAGTCTTTGAATATCTTTGACCCGATCTTGGACCCCCAAAATTACATGTATTTGGCCGAGGACCAGCATCTCAAAATATGTTGTTCCAGGGACCACCCAGAAGCAAATATTTGAGTTACAAATGTTGGCTTTTAAATAGATATATTCTTTCAAAGACTTATATATTCAAAAACATGATTTCTCAAAAATAGCAAATCTTCAAGCTCACAGCGCGGTGCCGCGCTGTGAGCTTGTATATCTGCTATTTTTCAATAGTTAAAGCATTCAATAATTCTAGGCCTAAATGGCTTTTAAATAAGGAGATAGGAGTTCTCCCGCCTGCCAGTGACGATGTGCATGTGTGTGTGAAGGCCTGTCCACGGATGCTGGCCAGCTGAAGCCAGCGCGTGGCTGGCGGCTCATTAATAATGCATTGTGGGGAATCGATGGACCTCTGCGCCCTGAGGCTGACAGACCAATCTCTCTCCGTTAATTATTTAAAAAGGCATGCCTCCTGGGCGGGTGTCAGGCATTCTGCAGATGAGGAGTCCAGGAGGGTCTGAGCCGTGTGTGTGTGTGTGTGTGTGTGTGTGTGTGTGTGTGTGTGTGTGTGTGTGTGTGTGTGTGTGTGTGTGTGTGTGTGTGTGTGTGTGTGTGTGTGTGTGTGTCTGTGCGTGCGTGCGTGTGTGCGTCCGTGCGTGTCTTAGTGTGTGTTGCTATGTTTAACAGTGAGAAAGAGAGAGAGAGAAAACTGTAGGTGGCCGTGTGTTGTGACTGTCTGCTTGTGCACGCACACGCATGTGGGAGTGTCTGTGTGTTGCAAGTTCATATACGTGTGTGTGTGTGTGTGTGTGTGTGTGTGTGTGTGTGTGTGTGTGTGTGTGAGTGTGTGTGTGTGTGTGTGTGTGTGTGTGTGCGTGTGTGTGCACGCGCATACGTGCGTGTGTGTGTAAAAGGATACCCTCTCCTCAGTCACCTCAATGGCACTCCCAAGATCAATGAAGTTTTAATGAGGCCAAAGTCATCAGAGAAAAATAAAAAGTCTCACTGCTCTTTTTATTTTCAATTCTTTGTTTGATGTGGATAAAATGACTCCAAAACTAGGAAGCTATCTAGCTATCGGTTCAAAGTTTTACAGTGTCTCACGAAAAACTGCTGAGCTGTAAGTGAAATACTAAGAAGTACATTATTATTTTATCGTATGCTGTTATAGTATTGTTTTTATGTTGTTATACATCCACCTATTGATAATTGCTAATTGGATTATGTCAATTCATTGAACCATTGTGTGGAGAAAAAGTATTTTGGCCGTACCCTTCGAGCCCAAACTCCACTATACCAGCCAAAAAAAAAAAAGAGGAAAAAGCTCCACTATTACGTTTGCTGGTCCAACTAACGGTTCCACAACTGTTCTGGTCTGGCATCAATCGTCAGGCTTCTCTCTCCGCACCCACTGAAAAACACGAGGGTTAATTGGGAACAGTTGCAGCTACTTGTCTTGATGAACCGCTTGATCTCTCTCCATCTCCCAGCCCTCTCCCAACCACGCCCCCAGCCCCCACTTACCACACAATATACTATATTCCCCCACGTTTTGCTCTCAAGAGCATCATCACTGAAGTCCTAAATGTAAGATGTCCTTATTGTGGACATGATGTCATTATAGGTGAAACTATATTCCAATAGTAATCACTGATAGAGTGTTTGTTCAGTAACAGTGGTCTCTCCAGCTCTTTAGTAAAAAAAGAATATGCATTTTCAGGTTGGGATACCAATTTTATCCAGAGAGAATGCAACAAAGTTTTTATCAGCTTCAGTTTAATAGTGTTCCATTCCAGTTTTTGTCCTGTATTGTGTATTGTGTATCTCTCCTGCAAGCTGGAGAGCACACAATAAATAGCGTTGTTGCGACGTGTTATTATGGCAAAGAGATTTGGTGTAGAGGGAGAAAAGGAGAGGACCCAGTATAGAGCCCTAGGGGACGCCGGTCAACAAAGCATAGGGTTTGCTCCATACACATTTACTGTGTATTTAGTGTGTATTCAAAGTGTCAAACTTGAGGATGTGTGATGATGATTATAACTCATAGTGTGACCATGATAGCCACCCTCTCCAGCCAAGCCTCACCAACAGACACTCTCTTCTGCTTCCTCTACATCACTGTTTACCATGGGCCGGGACCCATCTTTATGGTTATGCGAGTACATATCCATTTTGTTTGTTTTCCTATTTTTGTGCAACTAATAAAAAAAAGTAATGAATGTATTTTATGGCGAACATTTTTCATACATACTGTACATAAGAAAAGTCAAAGAGATTCCATAAAAATACAATTATTTAAAAAAGAATTCTAAGAAGTAGTTAAAATAGCAGATCTACATGTGAGCTTGTAAATCGGCTATTCTAACTAGTTTGGGTCACGGGGGAGACATCAACTTTCTGTTTTTGGTCTTGAGCTACAGGGACGTGCAGAGAATGTTAGAGAGGCAGGGGCTGAAATCTCTAAAAGGCCCTTTTGGTGGAAATATCGAAAATGAACTAAGCATAATCAAGTCAATACTGGAGATGTGGCCTAGAGCATGGATTTCTACACAGAGAGGGCAATTCTTTCAACATAAGACACTGCATTCAAGTTCAGGAGAGTTTGGACAAGGCAATTCCCTTGAATGCTGCCTTCAGGTATGGCATGGAAAGAGGTCATTTGCATTTCTTTCACCATAGTGAAAACTGCATTCATGGTCTGGAGAGGGCACTTTTTACAGACGGATAAAAGGGCATGTCTATGTGTGCACGTGCCTGTTGAGCTGCAAAGTTTGGGAGCCACTGCTCTACATCCAGTGGACACCATTTTTTCCTCCCTCCCTCCCTCCCTCCATCCCTCTCTCTTCTTGCTCCCATCCTTTCTCCTTCCATCACTCTTCCTCCCACACACTCCCTCTCTACGCTCCCTCTCTCATTTCCAAACACAATCTGCCAAACCACAAAAGTAGCAAAGCCAGGTTAAACTTGGTGATTGGATGTAAGCCTGTTTGTGTGTGTGCGTGTGTGCGTGCATGCGTTTTGGTTTGGTTTGGTTCTAGGCATTCAGTGGTAAACCCGCTCACACACACACACACACACACACACACACACACACACACACACACACACACACACACACACACACACACATGCGCGCGCAGCGCGCAAACACACAAAGTAGAGAGTTGAAGGCCCCTGTTGTCATTACGCTCTAATGGCATCCAGCTGTGGAAGAGGTTAATTTTAGTGGTAGCATGAGCATCTAGCTCACTAGCATTTAGCCTGTCGTAGTGTCGTAGGCTATTAACTCTACAGTTAGATTTGATGTATCATTGGTTGTTTTGTTACGTTTAATAATAGAGGTGTTAGCTAATTCCTTCACTAGAACGATAGATTTGCCACCTGTGACTGGATTTCCTTCTATATAATTTTAGCATGCAATTATTATTTTTGTCAACATTTGATTATAGGATAAAATGAATGAGACTTACATTAATTTGTAGATCAATTGCAATTATTGTTTTCATTATTGCAGCCATTGTTGACAGACACACTCATCAATGACAGTGTTTGACAACAAGTACATCTTAGCAGTAGTAGCCTACTTAGTAATCAGCTTGATAGCATGAATGAATGGATGAATGAATTAATGAATGAATGCATGATTGAATGAATGAATGAATGAATGAATGAATGAATGAATGCATGAATGAATGAATGCATGAATGCATGAATGCATGAATGCAGGTGAATAGCAGCATGAAAACTGATGGTACAGTGGAAATAACAGTAACAAGTAGTGCAATAAAAGCGAGCAGTGACACTAAAGTGCTGATGTGTATATTGGCAACAATGCAGTGTAATTACTGTGATATTACACAGCCAAATCCTCAGTGTTAATACATCCATTTGTAACGCTGAGAGTGTATACATGACATGTAATCATATATATATATTTTTCTTTTCTTTTTTAACCCAAGGAGTTTCACTGTGTAGGTCCAGCTTGATGCCTGCCCTGCAGGCACAAAGGACTGGCTTTGAACTTGATGTTGGTGTGTGATAAAGGACAGCGTAGCCACGCTTTAACTTGGCGTCTTAATTCGAAAGGAACAATGGTGTCAGATAATGGATCTTCTGAATCGTGTGTGTGTGTGTGTGTGTGTGTGTGTGTGTGTGTGTGTGTGTGTGTGTGTGTGTGTGTGTGTGTCCGTATCCATTCACACATGCATGTGTGTGTGTGTGTGTGTGTGGTGTCATGTTCCCTTTCCAACGGAAGCCACTCCATTGGTGCATGGCTTGTCTGTGACATCATCAAAGCCAGACCACTAATTGGTTCCCTCTGCTACCGCTGCTGTAGCAGCAGTGTGTGTGTGTGTGTGTGGGGCGTGCACGCACGTGTGTGTGTGTGTGTGTGTGTGTGTGTGTGTGTGTGTGTGTGTGTAGGTGTGTGTGTGTGTGTGTGTGTGTGCGTGCGTGTGAATGCATGTGTCCATTCCTGTGTTCTGTGTGCAGTGTGATATGTGTTTATACATTCATAGTATATACCAGTAAGTTATTTTTTCACATACTGGACTGGACCACACCGCCTTTTACACATGCGCAGCCATGCACTCGCACACACACACACACACACACACACACACACACACACACACACACACACACACACACACACACACACACACACACACACAAAGAAGGCTCCTGCACAGGGTTTCACATTTCCTGCTTGTACTGTAGATCAATGGCCACACCTACTTCCACAAGGCTTTGCAACTCCCACACAGACATATATACAGTATATATGATGCTGCGCTTTGCCGTTATGTCTGTATGTTACAACGTTTGCTGGGGGAAAAGGAGTGCGTGTAAAGTTAGAAGAGAGACGGACAGATAGAGAGAGGGAGGTCAAACTGGTGTGAAATCCAGCATGTGTGTGTCACCTTCATTCTGCTGTTCTTAGTCCCCCGCCCTTTGGGCCAGCTGACAGGAGTGTTTCTCATTCTCCCAGCCTGTGGTCCTGGTCCCCACAGGCCTCAAGATGCCCACCATTGTGCTGGGTCCCCGAGCACTCCAAGGTAGCATGTCAGTTAACCACGATAAACCCAGTATGGTTGACCCGAGTCCCTCAGGGTTTTCTATTGTGGGGAAAGCCTTTGGTTTATTGTTGAAAATAGACGATGAACAAGCTTGGAAGCAGTGCAACGTGTGCGGCGTGTTGTAAGCTCGCAGATGCTGGGGTTTAAGTGGTTAAATGCTTTGAGAGATTGTTGATGGACAGTTGTTCCATGTTGCCTGCATGGCAATTTGCATATCGTCAAAACCGATCCACTGATGATGCGATTGCCATGTCTTTCCCCACTGCCCTCTCTCACCTAGACGAGGGCAACAGATACAACATAAACATATGCGTGCAAATACTGTTTTATGGTCTATATAATATATACAGCTGAGCATTAAACAGTATAGTTCCTGCCAGACTGGAGTCTACACAGAGCTCAGTGACACGTTATTTGGAATTGCACCCGAGTTCTGGGCAAACCCCGCCTCAGTGACATACAGTAGGCCTGCACCATGTGCAGCTGGACACTGGGCTTCCTCTTGGCCCACGGTCAGGAGCTGAGAATCCATATGGGCATTCCCATATGAAGTCCTGTTAGATATGGGCTTAATAATGATGACATCAGGGATCCCCATATATGGGCATAAAAGGGATTATGTTAGAGTGGTTCCCATGACATCACAATATCTTTTATGCCCATACATGGAGATCACTATCTGAACCAGCCACACAGATATGTGCCATGTCTTGGCCATCTGGCCAGTGATATATATCGATGACATCAGGGATCTTCATATATGGGCATAAAAGGGATTCTGGGGAATACCCATATATGGACTTTTACATAGGTGATGTCACCTGTGATGTCACAGTGATGTGTCAAGGGAACCACAGTGTCAGGCGTGACCTTCAGAAGATGTGCCGGACATCACAGTGACACCAGAGCATAATGTCAGAGTGGCATACCCATAGACTGTAAGAATGTGTACATGTCTAACATGCGGACAAGCTGTGAAGTTTCTCATAGTAAACTTGCGACCTACGGTCGCAATAAAAAGACTTGTGTGGATGACAGAGACATTAGAGTGAAACTAAGCATGTCGATGTAATTACTGCACGTCCTCTCTCACCCAAAACGTACACAAAATCAAACATACAGAACTAAATAAAACGTCCCATAAGACGTCACATTCCAAAGCTTTGCTGTTGAAAGAATAAGAGAATGTGAAAATCTGTAAAGGCTGAAAATGACCAGGCTGTCCTGTGGTGGACTAAGATAAAGACCATGTGCTGTATGCAGTAAAATCCTCAGTGTTTAACTTAACTCAGAGAGTGTGCAAATGTTTCTGAGTTACAAATGGATCAATTCACACCGAGTATCTTACTGTGTTGTGGTAGTTTCATGGGTTCAAGCTCTCTTTTAAAATACATCTCGTTTATCACCTCTATATAGTAGCTCTGATCTGAAACAACCATGGAACATAGAACCTTTCTTTACTGTGGATTACAGTAGGTCACATTGGCATAGCCTAGTATTATAATTATGGGCTGAAGAAACAGAGGAATGACTGGAGGTCAAGCATGACGTGGGACCATACCATTATATTTCTACCATTAGAAAGGTTGTGTGCGTGCGTGCGTGCGTGTGTGTGCGCGTGTGACTGCGTGTGTGTGTGTGTGTGGTCTAGACCAGTGGCTCTCAAAGAGGATTCCAGGGACTCTGTGGGAGCCATTATGGGGGTCTAAATTGACCCATACAAGTCTGTAACTCTTAAACAGCATACAAATGGAACCAAATGGACCCCAACGGGACCATTTGGTTCCATTTGTATACTGTCAGAGTTAAGGGGAGACCTTGAAACACAGACAATAGTCCAGACAATAGTCCAGTAGACGTTGGGCTATAGGATTAAGAGCAGGAGGCCAGTAACAGATCTCCACCTGCTGCTGTTGTGACTACAGCACCTGTTCACACCTGACACACCCACCTGCTACTGCCTCATTGTTCCTCTGTCTCTCATTTGCTACTGCTTTGCATCTCTTCCTGGTCATTTATCAAGTTCATTCACCATTTCTCTGTGTGTAGTCTGTTCCTCTGCTGGCCGGGACGAGGGTAGTGACGAAAAATAGCAATCCAGGACTCTTTGGAGGCCCTGTAATTTGAATGAGTGGACTTTAAATCCTTGGATGGCAATGAACCTTTTAGCAGTTGTATAAAGTAGTACTGTGCTTAAGTACAATTTTGATGTACTTTTACTTTACTTTCCAATTTTCTGTTGTGATGCATTGTGTGCTTGTAGATCTGCTATTTTCAAAAAAATATATATGCATTTTGAAAATGAGACTAGTATATTTCCATTGCCAAAAAACTTTGTACTTATGCTCATGCTCATGTGAATAACCCTAACCCAGACTTTTACTTAACAGAGTATTTTTACAAAGTTGTATTGATACTTACTACTACTAATATTAGTACTTTTTCCACCACTGCTTTTGAGTTCAAAGTCGTCATCTCTAACACTGACTGACTGCATGCCATCCATTGTGTGGAGCCTAGCCTGTACAGTGGGCATAAAAGAAGAGCCTCTGTGTGGCAGGGCAGGGGGTATGAATCAGAGATGATGCATTTGTTTGGACTGTGGTTGTCCAGCCTCTCACTGCTGGACACTTTGTACTGTAAATCTCCACAGGGTTCATTTCACTCTGAGACGATGTATTTTCTTTACGACATCGATATCGGCCGATGTGTCACGATTTCTGACCACCTGTCATCATAAAAGTTTTCAAAACATTTCAAAAACAGCAGATCTAACTTTTGCGACTCATTTGCGACTATTTGAGAAACCTTTTGAATATAGCTTAAGTGGTTAAAATTGTATCCATTAAAAACTGATTTGGTTATTTCTTTCTTTTTTGTTTGCTTTTAAATGAAATGTTCTGTATTAGAAAATGTTTGACTATTTGACAAAATATCAGTCAAAACATTGAGCGATAATGTGACTGAAAGCTGTTTACAGATGTGTTGAAGGCATTGTTTAGATTGAAAGACAGATTTGGTGAGAAAGTGGTGGGAGATGAAAGAGGACAGACAGAGAACAAGAGCATGAGTCGCCCTTGAATTGCTGCTGACTCAGACGCACACTCGTGTTTATTGTGTGGAACACATGCATGGATGTGCACACACACACACACACACACACACACACACACACACACACACACACACACACACACACACACACACACACAGACACACACAAAAACCCATGTTTACTGTGTGTCTGTGTGAACAGAGACACAGCTCCAGACAGTCATTGATGTAACATTCTTCTGGATAATAACATAATTATTGCTCCAAATAAGTTTTTGCCTCAAGCTCAGACACCACACACACACACACACACACACACACACACACACACACACACACACACACACACACACACACACACACACACACACACACACACACACAGACTGACACCCACGAGGTGTGAGTGAACACAAAGGGTTTCTGTGTTTTCAGCCCTTCTGAAATTTGCCAAGCAAGGTCTGTCACCCACTCTTTGCTATGGATACACACACGCAGGCACGCACACACGTGCGCGCACACACACACACACACACAAACACACACACACACACACACACACACACACACACACACACACACACACACACACATTCAAATAAACAAGAAACACAAAGAACAGGCACATGGGTTTTATTCCTCAGATAGTTGTTCTGACTGGATGGTTGGCAAAAGTCTGAATGAAAGGCCCGTGTGCCAGCACATACAACCACACACACACACACACACACACACACACACACACACACACACACACACACACACACACACACAAAAGCTCACTTGCACAATGTAAGCACAGCTTAGAATGAGGAACAGTAGTAGACAGTAAAATCTGGAGTGTTCCTTAAAGGAGTAGTGACTTTTTTTCTACTGATTACCGGTACTCATGCCATGGACACTTGAGTTCAATAATATTTTTCACATTCCTAAGACAAAAAAGTGAGTATAGTAAATTTACCACCATTGATTCCGGATCATTGGGGGTAAATTTATTGTAATGAAATTATTGTCTTAGGAATGCGACTAAAACTAAAAAATATTATTGAACTAAAGTCTCCAAGGCATGAGTAATCAATAGAAAAAAAGTCATTTTGGGGTGAACTACTCCTTTAACTACATGTACACTATTCTGCAAAAATAAAACCTGTGACATGCAGGATTGATCCAATTTAAAAAAAGAAAGAATAACTGGTGGTTCCGGTGGTTGGTTCCGGTTGGCGTCGCATTGTTTTTGTCCTCACATAATGTGAATCTAGTCTTACTACAACTTAGAATAAAAGATGAACATACCAAACGATTATTATAGCAAAAGGAACAAAACGATTATACCAATTTAAACCAATTTGAAACTAAGGGAATCATTTTGGAGGTGCACGTTGGTTCAATTCACATGATTATTTCCGCTCCGACCGGATAAGAAACCCGAAAATGTTATTGATCCCAGGCTACAGTGTAGGTACAAAGCGCAATAATAAACAAAAACAATGAATCCGCTGGCCCTGGCATCAGACAGTGTGCTTCTATGACATGTGCTCTGACTGACAATATGTCTTGACCCGCTTCCCTGATCTCGCGCAATTAGATGTCAAACGACGATTGATTGGCGTCTTATGTTGTACCGTGGTTAGTCTCCCGACCAAGATGCGGAAAGGATTCATAATCGCGATATGATCTTATAATCTCGCATAGTGAGCATCGTGAAAGACAAAAAGGTTGTGTAGTTTTGATCCCGGTTTTACGGGTACATTTTTGCGGCCGGAACACACCAGAGACATGTGCGCGTGACGCACGCGAGCCACGCACACACGCAAATGGATCTGGGTTCCATAATCCTGTTGCATACTGTATGCTCAAGATGGCTGCCGTAGATGCCTCAACTCCACCTCAGTTATAGCCTACAGCTTAATGTTATCTTTGTAGCATCACCGCGCTGAGTCTCGCATGCAGTACTCTGTGGAAATACATAATTCCAAACAGCTCTATCAAAACATAGTCCGACAGCCATCTTAGGTGTCCCTCTAAGAATGTAGCAAACCAGGAAGTGGAAGAAGGAAGGCAGAGCTCTCTGTGGCTCTGCTTCTCAGTGAGTTAAAATGGTCTCATATCTGGCCTGTCCTAGTCCTCTGTGCACGTGTGTGTGTGTGTGTGTGTGCACGTGTGTGTGCACGCGCGTGTGTGCGTGTGTGTGTGTGTGTGTGTGTGTGTGTGTGTGTGTGTGTGTGTGTGTGTGTGCTTGCATGCATGCATGCGTGCGTGTGTGCATAATATGCGTGCATTAAATTGATGGCACTTTTATAAGTAGTTTGAATTTCTCCCCGCTTCTATGCTTTTTCACAGTGTGCTTCTGTGTGTGTGTGTGTGTGTGTGTGTGTGTGTCAGTCGAGTCAGTAAATGGATGTGGGGGTTGACATGGCTCTCTCAGAGGAAGTCTGTGGTTGGGCCGTTTCTCCATATTTTCCTCTCACACAAGAACCCACACACAGATACATACATGCATACGTACACAGTCTCTCTCTCACACACACACACACACACACACACACACACACACACACACACACACACACACACACACACACAGTATATACATATTTTTGCTGTCAGTTCCACTGAAGCTTTCTTCTAAAAGCCTTATGCAGACCCACAAATGTGGGAGCCATCTTTCCCCCTCGCCCTCTCTCTCTCTCAGACACACACGCACGCACGCACGCACGCACGCACGCACGCACGCACGCACGCACGCACACACACACATACACACACACACACACACACACACACACACACACACACATACACACACAAAACTCGACATTCTGTTCTTTTGAGCCATTGCGGTCTCCTCAGCAGCCCCAGTGCAATGTGGGTAGTTGTGGTAAAAGAGGCCCCTGTGAGAGACTGTCCAAAAATAGCCTGAGTAAAAATGCAGGAACGTGGACATATCCCTGTATCACACAAAACAAATCTAGCGCTTGTCTGTGTGTTTGTGTGTGTTTGAATTTGTTAATATATTCCTAAGCAGTTGTTTACTCAGATAGAAATAGTACAGATGTGCTCCTTTATATATATCTGCACCAGACAACACACAAACAAACACACACACACACACAGGCCATGATTTATCTTCATGGTCTTTTTAATACTTTTCATTGGTTCAATATCTATATTTTCACTTTCACTTAAAAAGGTGGTTCAATATTTATATTAGAAAACACACAGGGAGACCACTTTCACTTAAAAGGGTTTTTAAAAATAGCAACAATACCAGATCTAAAAGTTCATAATGCGTCATGACTCATGATGTGACACATTGTGAGCTTGTAGGTTTTGCTACTTTTGTGTGATACTGTACTGTTACTACTGTAGTATGACGAAGTTGGGCATTTTTTTGTCCAAAAATAACAAACATATCGTCGTTGTCGGGTGAAAACCGTGTACGTCCAAAACCGTTCGTTTTGCATTCATCATTTTAAAAATGATTTAAGCTAGTGAAAATAGCCGATCTACAAGCACACAACGCCTCGCACCGCGAGGCGTTGTGTGCTTGTAGATCTGCTGTTTTCACTACTTTTGTGCGACGGCCTTGTATGATGATGCAGGGCTTTACTTTGCGAAAGAACATACACATTTGAAACTTGGAGATAGGAGGATTCTGCCCCGACAACGACGATATATTAAGTTGAAATATGGGGGGCTCAATGGCTGTGTGGTACATACCACATACCATATTATAGGCTCTCTGATGTAACAGCGAGTCCTGGGTTCGATTCTCGAGCCTAGCAAACCCTTACTAACTCCTTCCCCGTTTCCTGTCAGTCTTCACTGTCAATAAAGAGGCAGAAAAGCCCCAAAAATATCAGGGAGAAAAGGTTGGTTTCTGCCCAACAGCACCGATATGTTTGAGGCCTGCCAACAGACATGTTCATACACTTCTGTGATTACTTATTCAAAGCATTGTTCAAAAGACACACTCTCTCTCTCTCTCTCTCTCTCTCTCTCTCTCTCAATGACATGCAAAACAGGACCAGAAACGCAGACTAAAAAGACAATGAATGTGAAGTCCAAATGATGCATTGGTAAAGATGTAACAGGACACATAAAATGTATCTCCTCTCTTACTCAATAGCCGACAGTGTTTTAATGTGCCTACACTTTAAACACTCTCTCTCATTTATCTCTGTTAGTGTAGAAATGTAATCAAATTGGTCCGTACGCATCCATTTTATTGCCTTTCAAAGTTACAAATTGATAAATGAACACAGGATTGTATTGTGCACAGTTCAGGGTGAAACAATTCAATAGATCTTTGGAACAATTCTATGAGGTATTGAGGTTCTATGGAACTCACTCCCAGCCCACATCAAAGCTGCCCCAACCCTCGCCTTGTTTAAAACCACCCTCACAACCCACCTCTTCAGACTTGCATTGCATTCCCCACCTAATTCCAAAGCCCCCTTTTTTGGAGCGGTGTGGAACAGTGCTCCCAATGGATAGCTTTGTGTTGTCTCCCTGTCCCATCCAGCATAAATAGCTGCAATGACAACGGTTGACGAGAAGAGGGCACTGTTACGCAGCCTAGCCACACCAATACTGTACTGTAAACTACTGACTGACAGGAACAGATTGAGAAGGGCATTGTTGTTGACACAGGCACACACACACACACACACACACACACACACACACACACACACACACACACACACACACACACACACACACACACACACACACACACACACAGGGTATACATGTAGCTGCTCAGATTCACCGCTCTATTTCGAACCGAGGTTAGATTTTTTTCTTTGCATTTTACCAAACATCACACTTGAGCTAACTCCACTATAATTAGAGATTTTCGTTTTCATGGATTGACTGCTAAATGCAATCTATGCATGTGCTGCAAAATACATATATATTCAGACCGCCGGATTCATTTGTATTATTTCACCTGCCTACTTTCTAAACCCAATGTGGACAAAACCCACTTTCTTTTATGTTAAAGATTACATTGTTGAAATAGGTCATGAAGTTTAATACGGGATACCTAGACCTAGAGAGAAGGGGAGGGAGAGAGAGCGAGGGAGAGAGAGAGAGAGAGAGCGACGGAGAGAGAGAGCGAGAGCGGCTGTTAAAACTGGGGAATTGTTATTTCACCCCACACTGTAAAAGTCCTTGGTGTTAATGTAACTCTTGAAGAGTTTACAAATGACCCTTAAAGGTCAATTTCTACACCCACCCACCTACCCACACACATGCACATTCCTCTGCCTTTCCCTCACCTCCAGCAACCACACACGCATGCACAAACACACACACATGCGTGTGCACACACACAGACACACGTGCGTGCAACACACACACACACACACACACACACACACACACACACACACACACACACACACACACACACACACACACACACACACACGTGCACACAAGGCCTCACTGTTATTGAGTGGCTAACATTGCTGTCTACCTGGCACAGAGCCATCACGATATAACAAACCAAAGAATCCAGACAGGGACAGTCTGTCAGTCTGTCTGTCTGTCTTGGTGACAGTCTGCCTTTGTGGACTGGGTTTATTTCTGATCAACATACAGTAGTAGTACACTGTCAAAATCCACTGTGTTAATTTAACTTTGAGTGTACAAATGTAACCAAATGGACCTGTAATGGTTCCTTTGGTTACATTTGCCCACTCTTACAAATGAATGAATGAACACTGAGGACTTTACTATGTAGGGTTGAGGGGCCAGAGCTTTATGTATCTTTATGAGAGATCAATCGGTATGGGTCAGATTTTAATAGGACAATGGCAAAAGAATTAATGCTCTCTGATATTTCTGCCATTTGATAATTTTTTAAACTACTTCATGCTGAAATGAACAAAGCCCCTTTCTTTTCTCTTTATGGACTGTGTTGACTGAACTGTCTATCTGTACAGTATGTATTATAATCAGAACAAGACAGAGCAGATGCTACTATGCATACTCCATTGTTGTTCTGTTTGAACTCCACACCCAACTTTAAATCTGTAGAATAAACACAGATGCATTACTGCTGTGATTCTCTGTGTAGGCAGGGGGGTCCTTGAGGGGCTCCCCCCCCCCCCCCCCACACACACACACACACACACAGCCAAATGATTTATAGTTAGGAACCAAATGGACCCTTGCGTGTCTTTATCCCTTGAGTGTCAAACCGGGGTCCTTCTATTTAAAGAGGTTGTGAAAGACTGCATTAGTGTATTCAACACTGATATTTGTTTTGAAGCGTTACAGTATATATCAGCCTGTATGTATTCCAGGCTCCTCTTCTCTCTTCTCGTTTTTCTCTGCTAAAGCATGAGGTCATTTTCTAAATGCTGTATATACTAGGAAAAAAACGACCCATGGTTTTAAATGACGTGAGGTTTTTCATTCAATATCAACTTGCAGCTCCTTTTATAAAGTTTCTGCCATAAACGTTTTTGAAATGATGGCTGTCTCATTTTCAAAATGAATGTAAATCGCACTGGGGCTCTGTTTGATAACATGTCATCTACATTTGCATAAGAGAACTGCAAAATGATCTGATCTTGTGTCCAAACACTGTTCCCAACAAAGAAAGACAGGGAAAGAGACACACGATAAACAAAATTCACAGAAGCCAAATCCCAGAGAGACAGCAATCTGCGTCACTGTGGTTAAAATAAGAAGTCTAGTTTGAGCTGAATAGAACTGTTGAAACCATCGACCCTGGAAAAGACCCTGAAATAAACACATACGCACGCACATGCACACGCACACGTACACGCACACACACTAGACTCATCCACCACAATTACCCCCAGATACAGTTGAAACAAAGGACCCTCTAGGCGTTTCCCCGGGACACAAACTAGTGAAAAAAGCAGATCTACAAGCTCACAACATGTCACGTTGTGAGCTTGTCGGCTATTTGGCTATTTTCAATACTTAAAACATTTGTTATTTTTTCTTAGATTTTTCTTTGATTTCTTCAAGAAATAACAGAAAACAATATTGGGTTTTGTTTTTAATTCATGAAGAAAATTGCTTTTTGGGGAATGTTTTTTGAAAATGTTTTGAAATAATAATAATTACTAAAACAAAATGTAAGAAACAAAAAATTAAGGTACCCATAAAAATGTGTCCGCGACCCACATATAGGTCCCGACCCAGTGCTTGGGAACCAGTGCTCTAGGGCACTGTTTCCCAAATACTGGGTTGGGACCCATTTGTGGGTTTGGGTTCTCAACCTTTTTTGTTACAAGGAGTGGACCCCCAGTTTGATATGCAAAAGAACATCCCACTCTGAGTGTGTGAAACAGGTCCATTTGGTTCCATCTGTACACTCTCAGAGTTACAGACCTCATAAGGGTCCATTTGGACTCCTAGTGGTCCCCAAGTGCTCTTGTTTCCTACATTTTGTTTTTAATTATTTCTAAATATTTTCAAAGAATTCACCTTTTTGAATCCATTAATTAGAGGGGTAAGAAATATACTCTGAAGAAGTAGTGAAAATAGCAGATTTGCTAGCTCTGCATCATGCAACACGTCGCATTTCCTTAGCGGGAAGGGGTGCCCATGTCAATGAGGTTCTCCAAATTAACTACAACAGGTTTCGCACTGCCTATGGTTGTTGTTGTTGTAGTTTGAACTCCAGTAAAACAGAGAACCTCATCTTGTATTGCACGCTCAAATGTTTGTGTGGTAGAATCCCTATTTTCAAAACGCCTCGTGCTGTGGGGCATTGTGAGCTTGTAGATCTGCTATTTTTGGCAAAGATGTTTGGTGTATTGTAGTGGGGAAAAAAGAGCAGACCAAGTACAGAGCCAAAGGAGTGTTTAAGTGGTAAAATGTCAAACAAGTCTATGAAGCTATCAATGAAATCTATGAAAAGGTTGGATCTGCAACACAATATTATACAATACGTAGTGGAGCTCCCTTCTTCATCTCTCTCTCGGCTGAGGGGTCCTTGACCTGAAAAAACTTTGAAGACCCCTGATCTAGACAAACAGCTGTTGGCTTGTTACTGAATGAATTGTAATTTTGTGTGACGCCACAGCTAGGCTGCGCTGACAAGCTAGGCTGCGCTCCTTAGTAGCTGATGACATGACATGGTTCTTCAGATCTGGCTTGATACATTAGTCTACAGTTCACAGGAAATGTGTCTAAAATGGCTCCCCAGATGATTATCATGGAGAAACATCAGATTCTTTATTATAGGCCTATTCTGTTCTGAGAGTGTCCTTTATAGCGCCTTTATCCAAGGTGCTTTACAGAGATTGTGCATTAATTACATTCACCCATTCACACTCACATTCATGCACTGATGGCGGAGGAAACCATGCAAGGCACCAACCTGCTCACCGGGAGCAACTAGGGGTCAGAGTCTTGCTCAAGGACTCTTCGACACTAACTCTAGTCGAACTGAGAACCCTCCGTGTTCTAATGACGGTTTCTCTAACCCTGAGCCACTGCAATCATTTTAACCACTTTATCCATCATTTTTTTTCCTCTCTCTCTCTCTCTCTCTCTCTCGCTCTCTCTCTCTCTCTCTCTCCCCTGTCTGTTTGCAGGTGCATTTAAAGGCTCCCATGATCCTGAATGGGGTGTGTGTCTTATGGAAGGGTTGGATCGACTTACAGAGGCTGGATGGGATGGGCTTGCTGGAGTATGATGAGGAGAGGGCGCAGGTAGCACACACACACGCGCACACACACACACACACACACACACACACACACACACACACACACACACACACACACACACACACACACACACACACACACACACACACTCACACACACATACTGTACCAGCCTGTCAGCTTACCGCATGACCTGCTTATGCTATACTGTATATTACACATGTATTCATTAAACACTTGAATCCCAGCGTCCATATTCTGGGGGGAACATTTGGAAAAGATTGCAGAAATACAAGCTGGTAGATCAGCCATTTTGGTCAAATTGGTGGTAAAAAGCAGGTCCGCTTCACTAAGACTACAGGATTTAACACTTCTCTTGCCAACCCCGAGTTTCCCGAGTTTGGGCCGTTTTTGAAGAAAAAAACATTTCTTTTTTTCCAGCAAGAGGATGCTCTGGCCCAGGCAGCGTTTGAAGAGGCTCGACGCAGAACCCGAGACTTCGAGGACAGAGAACGATCACACAGAGAGGATCTGGAGGTGAGAGGGGCGGGCTGGGGCCAGGGGAAGACTTAAAGGAGCAGTAAGTAGACCAGGGGTGGGCAACTTTGATGATGGCGAGGGCCACTATATTTTCACCTTCACTCCAGAGGAACACATAGCATATTGCTATGTCCTATTTTGTCATTCTAGTATCTCATACAAAAGAAGCAAAAAATAGCAGATCGGCTTTTTTGCTTCTTTTGAATTGGAATCCTGAATATTTATTTTTTATTTTTTTATTGGAATCCTGAAATTTAACATTTTGATTTAATTTCAAACACATTTAATTATATACTCATGTTAACTTTATGAACTTCAAAAGGGTCTCCTATTATTGACCGATGACCCGGTCATCAAATTGTTCACTCATGAACCCTACCCCCAAAACTCCACAATTCTGGCTAGTTTGAAAGTGTATCAGATATTTCACTTGCACTGCGGGATACATCTGAACCTGAATCTCAAGAAAGAGGATCGCTGTCATTTGAAATGATCACCCATCTACGATTCCGGATCTTATTAGATATCGTCTTCGTCTGCGAGGGCCCTTGGCTTAGACTCATACTGCCAGGCAACCTGCTTCTATGCTTTGGGGGCTTACTTAGACTGCGATGTGGTTGTGTTTTTTCAATGTTTTTTCCTTCCTCTTATATATAATTTGTGCTAATCTGTGTGTTAAACGTGCTTATGTAATAGGTTTAGTGCATGATCAGTTTGACCATTCATCTACTTGATTTGATTTGATTTGATATTACTGACTGATTGATTGATTGATTGATTGAGTAAATTATGCCAGGTGTCCCAAAAGCCTTATCAGGAAATGTAGTTTGCTGTTCACTTTATAAATACTCAGATATGACATAGATGAATTACCATATTAAATACTGAGTGTGAATACACACTAGACTGTTTCCTTAAAACGAAATGTCCCCGGAAAAATGTCTGCAGCTGCAGTTATGAAGTCTGTTTACAGAGGTACTATTTGGCCGTTATCATATCATACACTATAAGGTATGTGACAATACACTCCATTGAAGATAAACAACTCCACAACAAACTACAGTTCCCAGCAAGGCTTTGGGGAGGTCGGGGGCATCTTCTCGAGGTTGACACCCTAAGAATGAACCCCAAATTGTTTATCTTTTTAGGACCCTGTGGTTTCTAAAATCTGGGACTGATGACAAACACAGACAGACAGCCAGCAGAAAAGAACAGGGTCTGTGTCCTCCACTTCTCACCATCTATCATACTGTCATGCACTAAACCGCCCTGTGCCTGCGTGTGTGCATGCGTGTGTGTGTGTGTGTGCATGCATGCGTGCACGTGTGTGTGTGTGTGTGTGTGTGTGTGTGTGTGTGTGTGTGTGTGTGTGTGTGTGTGTGTGTGTGTGTGTGTGTGTGTGTGTGTTTGTCTTTATGTGTATGAAAGTTCATACCAGCATGTGTTGTGCATGCATTGCATTGTGCATTCTATGATACACACACACACACACACACACACACACACACACACACACACACACACACACACACACACACACACACACACACACACACACACACACACACACACACACACATGGTGGCACATGATCCAAAGAAACAAGAGAAAAAGAGAGTGAGCACAGGGGGTAAAGGAGAGAGAGAGAGAGAGAGAGAGAGAGAGAGAGAGACATCAAATGAAGGCTTTCATCTCTGTGGTCTCATGTTTCTCCCCTGAAGCTCTCAGAGGAACAGAGAACTTCCTGTCTCCTCCTGAATCAATATGAACCACTCATATTATCCACCCCAACCCTGGTCCACACTGTGTAAAATACCAGGTTCATTATCCACCCTAACCCTGGTCTACACTGTGTAAAATACCAAGTTCATTATCCCCCCCAACCCTGGTCCACACTGTGTAAAATACCCTGTTCATTATCCACCCTAACCCTGGTCTACACTGTGTAAAATACCCTGTTCATTATCCACCCTAACCCTGGTCCACACTGTGTAAAATACCAAGTTCATTATCCCCCCCAACCCTGGTCCACACTGTGTAAAATACCCTGTTCATTATCCACCCTAACCCTGGTCTACACTGTGTAAAATACCCTGTTCATTATCCACCCTAACCCTGGTCTACACTGTGTAAAATACCAAGTTCATTATCCCCCCCAACCCTGGTCCACACTGTGTAAAATACCCTGTTCATTATCCACCCTAACCCTGGTCTACACTGTGTAAAATACCAAGTTCATTATCCCCCCCAACCCTGGTCCACACTGTGTAAAATACCCTGTTCATTATCCACCCCAACCCTGGTCCACACTGTGTAAAATACCAAGTTCATTATCCTCCCCAACCCTGGTCCATACTGTGTAAAATACCAAGTTCATTATCCACCCCAACCCTGGTCCATACTGTGTAAAATACCCTGTTCATTATCCACCCCAACCCTGGTCTACACTGTGTAAAATACCAAGTTCATTATCCACCCTAACCCTGGTCTACACTGTGTAAAATACCCTGTTCATTATCCACCCCAACCCTGGTCCACACTGTGTAAAATACCCTGTTCATTATCCACCCCAACCCTGGTCTACACTGTGTAAAATACCAAGTTCATTATCCACCCCAACCCTGGTCTACACTGTGTAAAATACCCTGTTCATTATCCACCCCAACCCTGGTCCACACTGTAAAATACCAAGTTCATTATCCCCCCCAACCCTGGTCCACACTGTGTAAAATACCCTGTTCATTATCCACCCCAACCCTGGTCCACACTGTGTAAAATACCAAGTTCATTATCCTCCCCAACCCTGGTCCATACTGTGTAAAATACCCTGTTCATTATCCACCCCAACCCTGGTCTACACTGTGTAAAATACCAAGTTCATTATCCACCCTAACCCTGGTCTACACTGTGTAAAATACCCTGTTCATTATCCACCCCAACCCTGGTC
>NC_137820.1:50751845-50849345 GCF_963921795.1 Nannobrachium achirus
GAAAAAAAGACTGTATCAAGTACGTATATTATAAGTACCTTTTACCAATTATAAAAGGTTTAAGTGGTACCGGATATGCAGCTCGGCAAATAAAGGGTGATTTGGTCCCAGTGCATGACGGAGGACGATATCACGATAAATTAAATCTCCACGATGCGATTATCGCGAGTGTTTTTTATCACGATAAACGATAATATCACGAATCGTCCCATCCCTACTCTCCCGTGCACGCGCGCCCTGCCTGACCTCTTCCCTCTCTCTCTCTTTCCCACAGCTATCTATGTTGGGCGAGAGAGACATTTAGCTATAGACACATAACCAGAGGTATCTGTAACAGGCAGACCAGGTCATGGCACGCACTTACGCAGAATACGCACGCAATGCATGCACGCACACAGACACACAAGAACCAAGTCATCATGTATTTTTAAAGGTCTTCACACAGCTAACTGCCTGGACTCCTGGCCAAGCATACCTATGCAGTATGCACACATGTGAGCCTGAGACCATGCATGTGTATACATACATACACGTCACACGCCTGTGTTGTCTTTCTGTCTATTTATCTGTATGTTTATTTGGGTGTCAGACAGTCTGTGTGTCCGCCAGTTCATGTGTCGTCTGCCTGTCTGTCTGTCTGTCTGTCTGTCTGTCTGTCTGTCTGTCTGTCTGTCTGTCTGTCTGTCCATCTGTCTGCCACCTTGACCAAAAATATCGAAACCTGTTTGGTTTATAAACAGCAGCAGTTGACAGCTGTTATTGTTCAGCTCTCTTGCTCCCTCTAGTGAGCATATCAGAAACTACTTGTATGCAGGAGCCCTCAATCATGTAGCTCTTGTTTTGTTTGTGAGCCTTTCATCCCATGCAGGGAGTGTTCATTTTGACAGCAAATTTAGATTTAGTTTAGTCATAGTCTTTTGAATACAATTCCATTTAGTTTTAGTCATATTTTAGTTGACTAAATATAAGATTTTAGCCGACTAGATCTACCGTTGCTGGCGTCGTAAATGCAGATTTTGCAACACTTGCTGAAAATAGCCGATCTACAAGCTCAGACACGTCTCAGCATGACACGTTGTGAGCTTGTAGATGTATTTTCACCCAATCAGTAGTATTCTTGTTGACAAAATATTCTATATTTAGTCTTAGTTTTAGCCATCATAGCTTAGTTTTCATTTAGTTTTATTTAGTTTTCGTCAGTAAGAAAAGGTAGTCGACGTAAAACATTTGTCATAGTTTTAGTCGACAAAATTATCACCGATCCCAGTATCCTCAAACTCAACGCATGTATTGAGTGAGTCACTTCTCAACCTATTTTAACACAAACAAACAAGCCACGCTACAGCAGCAATAGCTAAACTATTTGCTATTAGTACTTGGGTTCTTGAGATGGCAGATGTTGATGGTGATCGTACTACAGTACATGGCCTTTTGAGATGACTACTAATTTCTATGAGCTGTTAAATGCCTTTACACACGTCACAAATGTAATGTTCATTGTGTTCTTTATGGCTTTGTTCATGATTTAGTGTTCTCACTATTACTAGTTGTTGAAAATATGTACTTAATTTGTTTTGTTTTGTTTCTCTCTCTCTCTCTCTCTCTCTCTCTCTCTCTCTCTCTCTCTCTCTCACCTTCCATCTCTCTCACTCTATTTCATTCTTCCCTCTCCTTTTTTTTATCACCCCTGCCTTACCCTCCTCTCCTCTCCTCTGTCTCATCCTTCCATCCCTGTCTCTCCTCAGTCCAGACGGCAGCAGGATCCCAGCCCTGGCTCAAACATGGCCAACGCTGATGTAGAACACAAGATGCGCTGAGGAAGAGGAAGAGGATTCAGTAGTACAAAGATGTGAATAACAGGGTTAAACTCAATTCACTTTCCATGCAATCAACTGAAGAAACAACCAAACACACCAAACTAAACTGTAAATACAAAGATGGAACAATATTGTTCTTCATTGTTGTTTTTATATATATATTGAATATGACAATCTCTATGACTTACCATACCATTCATTCATTTCAGTGATATTATTATTATGATTTACTTTTCTGAGTTGATTACATTGAAAGTGGACCCAGCCCTGATGGAATGGAAGAAAGCCGAACAATCAGAGTAGACCTGGGCAAAAGAAAATAATTGAATACATTGATATCCGCAAGGGGAAAAAGAAAATACACAATATGTACATTAACTCATTTAGTGCCACCCCTTTCACCACTAGAGGGCGCCCAGTGGCCAGAGAAAATCCCATAGAGATATGCTGGTATATGCAGAAGCGCTGCAGCCATGACTTGCCTGAACACTTTCCTTTGTGCATGACTGCATGTACAGGAAGAGGATGAAGTTAGCTTGAAGTTAGCTATTGGCTACCAAGCATTTTAGAAGCCTTATTTTCGTCAACTTAGCCATGATTAAACCTTGCACACCTCATGCATGGGAAAAAAACAGAGAAGAATGAGCTCTGAAAAATCCAATGCAATCCTGGATTGCATTGGAGTGGATTTGTGCAGTTTGTTCACAGCTTTCAAACAAAAAAATCCGATTGGAAATCCGTTCAGGCATTCTTGAGATAATCGCCCTTATGTTTTACATGTAATGTAAACAAAAATGGCTGCCCTGTATGTTAGATGGGGTTGTATGGGGGTGGAACATGCAAAATCGCGATTGAAATCATGTTCACCAGATTTGATGGGGTCCAAAAAAAAAAAAAAAAAATTCAAAAAAATTTTTTTCAAAAAAAAAAAATTTTTTTTTTTTTTTTTTTTTTTTTTTTTTTTTTTAATATCCCGAACTTGTTCGGGATAGGCACCCTGTGATACGATCATATATCCCGAACTAATTCGGGATAGGCACTCAATTTAATAGAATCTTAATATGCTCCATTCATCCCATCATGCAAGTGAGATGAGTCCGGATGTTAGAAACAACAAGAGAATAACAATGATGTTCAGATATACACTTTTTTTTTTTTTTTTGCCCTGGTCTAAAAGCCAAGGAAAAAAGGGTGGATTGAATGATTGATTGAGTGATTGGATGAATGATTGAGACTATAATATCTATTAACACAAGTCACAGACATGGGGGGGAGGGGGCAGATCAAAGAAGAGAGCGGAACAAGAGGTCAAACAATGGAGGTAGCAGAAGAAAAACAGTCAACTGTAGATGGAAAAAGTGGTCAAATTGCAGTTGTAACTGAAGTCCAATTCTCTAAGACTAGAGGGATTTAAGTGGTTAAGCAGAAGAGAGAGAAAAGAGGCAAAGGGGCTTTGGGTTCAGGGGTTGGGCTTGTTGGTAAGGGTCACCAGGTGGGCACTTAACTTCAAACTGAGAAACATTTGTAGGCTTTGTCACAACCGTGGGGTGTTTCTTGCCTGAAAATATATATTTTCGAACTTCTGTTTACGTCACGATGAGTACATCCAAATCTCACGCAACAACAAAGCGATGCAATCTTTAATTCAGGTTGTGGTGATGTCACTGTTGACCCCTACCAAGCCAGGTTCCTTCCTCCAAACCCTGCTGTTTTCTGAGACCAAAACGTTCCACTTTGCTGGGAAATAATGGGAAGGGTGGGGGGTTATAAAGAGGGGACAGGGGAGGTAGTGAAGGAATGGGATGTTATGAAAAGTGTACCTTTTTAATGGGTGGGGTTTACTGCTATATCCTCAGTGTGATTTTAACATGCAGAGATTCAATACAGAGGATTTTGCTGTATACAGAATTCAAGCAGTTTATTCCATGGTAATCTCTCAAGAACAGACTCTCTGATGAAAAGGAACGAAACAGAGAGGGCGCTGTTTTTCCCTTTTCTTTGACGATAGTTATCCAGATTGATTCCATGGTGGCCATGTTGCTTTGTCCTATGCTATGAAGCCTGATTTATCGTTCTGTGCCGGACCGGTAGATGAAAGATCTACAAGCTCACAAGACATCGTTGTGAAGCGACGGCTTGTGAGCGTTTGCGACACGGTGACAAACCGATGGATAACTCAGGCTTGGCTAGGATGTGTAGGCAGCAGTGTGTTCTCTTATGACGACCTGAACGTCAACACAGAGAGGCCCAACATTCTCACAAAACGGTTAAAAGTCAAGAATCACGAAGTCACGCACACACAGTATAATCACCAGGGCTCCTTTAATTTAAATTGACTGAGGATTTTACTGTGTGGTCATAGAACAGAATGTTGGAGCTAACATGGCCAAACTGTGACGGGAAAAGATTGTGACTGCGTGTGCGCGCATATGTGTGTGTGTGCGCGCGCGTGTGTGTGTGTGTGTGTGTGTGTGTGTGTGTGTGTGTGTGCATGTGTGCATGTGTGTGTGTGTGTGCGTGTGTGTTTGCACGCGTGCGCATGTGTGTGTCTTTTGAGGGATTTGAGGGAATTTGCACTATGTGAGTCAGTCTTTTGTCCCCCACATGGCTTTTCTGTTATGCATGAAACCAAACGCAGGCCTACCTATGTTCTTTGTTGTTTCCTATGCAAGATATGTATCCCTATAGCAGCACTCTCTTTTACAATGGTTTCAAAAGGAAGGAATAACCTCCTTTCATGCAGGAAAAAAGTTTCATCGAGACATTACTGCATGTGCAATTTACGAACAAATTGTAGTTTACCAACACAGATTTCAAGCAAAAAACAACTAACGAAACAAAGATTAATCTTCAGATTGAGTAACAGTGTAGCTATTCTTCCATAAAATCTGGAATTGATTGCTACCGTACATATTTAGTTGCCATCTATCTACCTGTCCAATAAGTATCAATCACCTGGTTATTCCTCCCCATTGAAACACTGTAAAATGTAGCCTAAATACTATGCCCTGTCCTATTGCAGCACTATTGTAATGAAACAGTATGTTTTGTTATCTTATTATATTGTTTGTGAAAGTCATGATGTTTACTTTTTATATTAATTCTCATCTCTCAATATATATGCATTCATTTAAAGTCATTCTTTATGCTTTGTTGTAGGATAGCATGTAGCAGCATTAGATTTAACAACCATTTCTAAAAATGTCTCCTGGAATGGAGTGTTTCTGAGTATTTTGTCTTTTAAAGTAATTTCATTTCATTCAGTTTCCTGTATTATCCAGTGCTGGGCCTTCATCCTTAACTTTTTATTTTTTATCTTTTTTTCTAAAGAAAATCCACTTCCTGTGTTGATGTGGATTGACCCATTTCCTGTTATTACATTAATGTTTTTTATATTGTTGTGCGACAACTTTCATTTCATTTTCCAGTCGGTACATTCAACGGTTTGATTATACTTATTATAACCAAGAAAAATATTTTGTTCAAAGAGGCCTCTTGCATTTCTTTCTTCTGAGTCCACGCTTTGAGAATTCACCTGGATGTACAGTAATGTTGATATGAAACCCAGACTGGGTCACACCATCAGAACAGACAATTAGTTATATGTATAATGATGAATGAAATGTACAAGATAGTTTGAAATTATATTCTATCACTGCTGAATGAACATGCACTTCTGGTGGGCCATTCTAGACAATTTGTATGAAAACAACTACGGCATGATTTTTCACTCTGAAGGTTCATGTACAGTATACTCAGTTGTGTGTGGCAGTGTCACAGACCGAAAATAGCAGATCGACAAGCTCACAACATTATGTCGCTTTACCTTGAGGATGACTTGTGGGGATGTGGGATGACTTAATAGGGATCAAATGGGATTCGAACTGTTGACGCTAATTAAGTTGTTGTTGCATTAATATGGGAGATTTGCGAGAAAAACATTTCAACACATACATCCTAATGATGATGATTGTGGAATTTTGTCTTAAATTTCACACTTCAGGGTGAAATCTTGTTTCAATGAAAGGTCAAGAGGGGAAAGCCCTGAAGTGGTATTGAAAGTGTTTAATGAGACAAATGTAATGAATAATGAAATGATGTAGGCCAGTGTGGCTACAAGCGTGGCCCTGTAATTGAATACATGAAAAGGTAAAAAGCCACACTTTCTGTAAAGTACACGTCGATACATGTCTGCTAAAACATGTTCAAATGTTCATAATACTGCTTTGAGTGTTCAGATCTTTGGGGATTGGTGGCAAGTGTTGGATATGAAGCAGGAATCAGAGACAGGGGAGTCCGGTGGGCAGTCAAAGGGCACAGGGGTTTGGATTGCCTTGGCCTGATTTAACAAATGTCACAGCATTCATTTTTTTTAATGAGAATGTCTGGCAACAAAGGGTTGGTTACAATATGGCATTCAGCACCAGAACTACAGTATGGCATTCAGCACCAGAACTACAGTATGGCATTCAGCACCAGAACTACAATATGGCATTCAGCACCAGAACTACAGTAAACTGTAAAAGTGGACTACTAGAAAAGGCCTGTTCCCAAACAGTGGGTCGGGACCCATGTTTGGGTCGCGGACCAATGTTTATGGGTTGCGAGTAAATATCCCCCTTGTTCATTAACTACATTAATTGTCTCTGTCCGTGTACACCCATTGTGATGCTCTGACATCACTGTGATGTCAGGGGAACGACACTAACAGAATCCCTTTTATGCCCATATATGGAGATCCCTGATGTCATCAATATTAAGCCCATATCTAACTGGACTGCCCATATATGGAGGCCACATACCACACTAACAGAAATTCTGTTCTGTGTGGTATTCTGTTACAGAATCCATATATGGCCAAGACAGTCCATATCTGTGTGGCTGGTTCTACAGACAGGGATCTCCATATATGGGCATAAAGGGAATTGTTTGTATGATGTCAGATGTCATAGACGTCATAGGACTTTCACATAACGAATAACTGAGAAAGCATATCTCCATATACAGTGATCTCCATATATGGGTACCAGGGTCATGGGTAACTGGTCCGATATACATCACTGATGGCCAGATGGCCAAGACGTGGCACAACCTCGCCCTGAAGGTTTTTTTATCAATTAAAAACAATTCCAACATTTTTCAAAAGTATTTCATAAATAAAATGAAAGAATCTAATAATGTCCGTTGAAAGATATTTTTTAAAAGCAAATATAGCAGACCCATAAGCTTGTAGATCTGCTATGTTCACTTGATTGGGTCCCAGGAAAACGTTTAATGTCTCTTTGGGTATTGAGCCAAAACGTTTGGTAACCACTGAGCTACAGAACTGGAATTTCTAAAATAATTGTAGGCATATCACTCCCTTCATGGGACAGAGCTCAGAATCTCTTCAGATTTAACAAACATTAAATTCCATGATAAAAGAAAAGATAATATCAGATTACAACCCTAACAATAAGCAAATACTGCTGCAGACCAAAGTCATCATTGCAATAGAATACCTCTGATAAATGAAAATACAAATACAATTTATATTGGCCAATGGTTAATAAAAGAGGACAGGACATGTGGCAAGGATTCATTCAACGTAGGCCTATGCCTACCATTATTTCTCATCATTAGTGGATGCTCCATCTCTCTTTTCTCTTAATGCAGGCATTAATGCAAGATACACACCAAAATCAACATGTTGGCTCACTTTTATTTATTTTTAATTAAATACATTGTTTATTTTCTCATTTAAGTTATTTGATTAATTGGGTTTGTTTTGTTACCCAATGAAGAATGCTGTCTGTATAATATTTTAGTGGCTTGAATTCACTTTTAAAGTGACAAATGGGTGGTAGCCTATTACTTTCTCTTTGTTAGGGATTAGCTTGTCTGATTATAGCTTGTCTTTATGAGGGAAAATTAAAACCTGAAATGATTTTGTTTTTGAGTTTCATAATAAACTTGTATGAATCTTCATAATTCTTTCAATTTTTTACTTTTTTTCTTTTTAATTTTTTTACACTTCAGCTTCGAAATAATCAATAATTTCTGCCTTTTTTTTGAAACACAATGTAGCCTACAGTATAGGCTGTGTGTCAACCTACCTACAGTGTTGCAATTTTCTATGAGGCCTATAATTAGAAATATATAATTATACTGGATTTGCATGTTGAAACGTTTTCACTTTATTCAGATAATGTGTGTATAGGCCTATTCACTGACACTGTATTGTATCCTAAATCATATCGCAAATGACTGATGTCAGACGTTAGTGGTCTAAGTATTTCTATGGCTTTGAAACAAAACAAAGCTTCTTATTTTGACAAGTAAGCCAAGGCATGGGGATTTCAGACAGTTTTTCCTTACTTTTTATTATCCACTAGGGGGTGCTGCACCACCCCGTCAGCGAGTATTCCTACCGTAGGAGACGGGGTTACATAAATTAGAAGGCGCGGCTTGTCCAGCCAAAACAACTAAACGTTCAAGTAACCCAACACGGAGTACAACATGGTTAGTTCAACACTTTTTTTATTTTGACCTTCACTAGTCCAGACACAAACTTCCAGAGGCTGAAACCCATTAGACCAGAGGTTCTCAACCAGTGGGCTGGGACGCGTGATATTGAAACGTACCGGCATTGCGGCAAGTCCCGGAAAAGACGCGCTGTGATTGGCTGAACCGGACGTAGGGAGCGCTCCGTTGTAGGGAGCGCTCCGTTGTAGTCACTTGGACCGCGCGAGGTGCACCAAAACCCAATTATCATTGCGTTTATCGTGCGCTTGCCCAGGCCTTACGGCCTGGGCATAATAAATATAACGATTGCATTCACCACGGCTTCGTAACTCGCGCGCGGCCCTGGCCCGCTCTTCGCGGCCACTCGCGCCTGCGGCGCTCGGGGGCGAAGAGCAGGACCAAGGTCCGCTGGCCTTCGCGCCGCTTGTAATGTCGTGGACAATAACTTAATGTCGTGGACAATAACTGTGACATCTAACCATAAAACGAGCGCTCCCTTCGTGTATGCCGTACTAATGCCGTTACCTTTAGATATCACGCGGCTGGGACCGCAGTGGTCCTCGACTCGAGAGAATGTAGAAGAATTGTTATTATGATCAACGTTTGCCTGTAATCCAGTCGTTTGTCAAATGAAAATCCTTGATTCCATTTGCAAAATCCCTAGGGTAATTTTTGACAGCTGCTGAAAGTTTGGGTATCATAGTTAGAACTTCCCCTAGGGATTTTGCAAATGGAATCATGGATTTTCTGATTTGTTATAGGCCCATATACATTTCCAAAAATGTAGACTATAGTTTTCATAATCCTCCGGATTTGAACGAACCTTCATGTTTGGAGATATTGAACTGGACTAGAAAAAGGGGGTAGCAGGAAAGGTCGACCTAAAACAAAGTCGACCCAAACTCGTTTCCCAAAGGGTCTGTGGCCTTAGATAGATGCAGATAGAGGGTATGCGCGTGACATCACTGTTGCTGGAAGTTATGTGGGAACGCCTACTGAGTGGCAAAAAACTAATTTCTGCCATTGACAGCCCATACATCCAAAAAGAAAAGTCCTTTCTGATAGTATTAAACAAAGTTAAACTCACCAACATTGCGACTGTACTGAAAGCTTGAATTATCCTCTTTCTATCTGCAAAGTTTTTGTTTCATAATAGGAATGTTATGAGCTACTTTCTGTCAAGACATTCTGTGCAGGGAATTATTTTTCCAATTGTCAGAGTTTGGAAGCGCTCGTTTTCAACAACAGAACATCCTGCTGCCTCCTGCATTATGTGCAATTAAGAAACAGATGGTATGCAGGACCGTTGAGTGATTTGCAACTAGCACTTCCAAACACCAATGCTCCATGCTGCTCAATGTTTTGCCACTCAAGCCATGTTTCCATAAACCTATTATAATTAGGGAAGCGAATTATCACAAAGCGTTGCAGATGAGAGCTGCCTGTGAGCTTGTAGATCGGCCACTTTTGGCACGCGCATCACGGTGTGATGACGAAGGGTCACTCCGTGTGTGTAACAACCGGTTTGTTTTGTGGGCTAACGCTATACAATGGACATTAATTAAGTGGCGGGGGAAAGTGTTATAGGAGGACGATATGGACCAGAACGTCATCACTTATTCGCATAATCGCATTTATTGGCTGACACCGTTTCCATCCACAAATGCGCATTTAGTTTATTCGATAAAAGTTTTTGCGGATAATGAAAGTTTATTCAAATTTTGAAGTGTTTCCATAAAAAAGTTTAAAGCTATAGGCCTACTGTGTAAGTTGCTCAACTAGTGGTCAGTAGCGTTATAAGACCGCGGTCACGTCTGCTTTTTTCGGCCGTTTTTCGCCGCGGACCGGGCCTTCAGACCACCGCGTCCGCCTCGCCTCGCCGAGACCTATCCATAGAGGTCTTTCGTGTCCCTCTACAAGCCTCGGTTGGGGAGCTACATGCTAAACTCCTAGCCCAGTGTAAACACTGCAGTGTACTTCCTGAAGAGCTCGGCAGTGTATGATCTGGGCTTTGATTGGCCGGTAGGGAGACACGTGTACAGAATGATGCATATGATGTAATTTTGCCAGAAAAACAGCCCCGGTCACGGCCACCAGGGCTCAGTAGAACACATAAAGAAAAGGCTTTGGGAGCTGAAATGAACAGAGTGGGTGTTCTAAAACTTTAGCGATTTAATAATTAAGACAATTTTAAGATTTGTTTTATTAAAAAAGTTACATAGTATAGCTTTAAGCGCAAAAGGCTTAAAGCGCATTAAGAGGCTTTATGGAAACGCCACTAGATTAGGGGGGCAGGTCCCAGTGGACGTGCATAGGCCTACCCTCTAGACCAAAATCAAATCTTTGCTTCTGGGGCTCTCTGGAACAAAATATTTTGCGATGGGGGTCCGTGGCCAAATACATATCATTCTGGGGGTCCTTGACATGACAAAGTTTGAGAAACAATGATAGCAACATACGTTTTTTTCAGGAAAACTTTTGTTTTTGGCCGCGGACACCCATCTCAAAATATTTTGTTCCACGGATGGACCCATATCGCAAAATATTTTGTTCCAGGGACCCCCAGAGGCAAAGATTAGATTTCAGGCTATTCTGCATCTAAGGCCACAGACCCGTTTGGAAACGAGTTTGGGTCGACTTTGTTTTAGGTCGACCTTTCCTGTATTCGAAAAAGGGGACCCCAATTTAAACAAGCCCAACATTTTTCTTGTGGTCTTTATCCTTTTAGCTGACGGTTCGAACTTAGTTGACCTTGTTGTGTATCAGTGAACTGTAGCCTACTGTCCTGTGACCTGCACCTTTTCCTAAGCAAACTTCTAAAACGTAATCAATCAATGAATCAGTCGATCAATACAACATGGAATTGTGGTCAAAATCTAATCCAACGACAGCAAAATATTCAAAGTGTTGGGTCTGAGAGGCTAAATCTCATCAAACGGTGGTCCGTGGCTCAAATGCCGGATAAATAGTGGATCTGGCTATGAAAACGGTTGAAAACCACTGTCCACTGTGTCCAGAGGCTGCTGAAACCATGGAAACCGTCATCACGTACAGTGTCAGCTGACAGAGCAACACGTCATCACGTCAACGTCGCGCACACAGGAAGTTGGTTGATCAGCTGATCCTGCTGTCTGTTGTTGATGCTTGAAGTTGTTGTGTTGCCCCAGTCTCTTCTCTGTTCCTGTTGACATTACAGGCGTTCTGTGTGACTCAGCCAACAAAGACGCAGTGGACATTTATTTAGCAGAACCGGGGGACGTTGGGAGCGACGAGTCAAAGCGACACACCGCGAACATTGAGCGTGACAGAGAGAGCTAATAGCGGACCCAACGTCTCCGTTTTGGAAAGGAAGAAAGAAAAACAGCCAGACGCACACACGGCTCGTCTTTGCTTTCTTTGTTTATGTGTCCTGCCAGTCTGAAGCGCGGCGCTTCGCACTGTTTTACCGTTGTAACATTTTCTACATGTAACTTATTTATATTTGTACTTCATTGTTAAACCGTGTTATTATTATTATTGCCTTGAGCGTACGGGTAGAGCAACAGCTAACCACTCGGCGTTAGTGAGAGAATCTTGTTGACAGGATTTTGATGTGTTTCATAAGCAGCCAGCCAGCGACCACACGCATCTGAACGCTAGACAACTGACGGTTAAGGCTGGGACGGGTCAGTAGGTTTAGCGCGTTGTTATTTATGACCCTTTTGATTTAAATTCGTGTTATTCCGTTGTGCTTGTTAGTGGCTCGATCGACCTGTTGGAGACTCTTGTAGCGACAGGACTGCACCTCGTCCTCGACATTGGATCGTTCCGTGACGATAACGAGCCCTGCAGCAGCAGAAGCAGAGACCTCTCTGGCTGCTCGACGCGCCAGCTGTCTTCTGCTGTTCGATTTAGGAGCTTTATGGTTTGTGTTGGATTTGACCACGATCCACAGTTGGCTTTGTGTGTTGTTTGTAAGTGTCATAGCTGTCAAGTTGCGTAACCTGTTCTTGTGCAAGCTGTCACAGTGACTGAGGCACCTTGTTCCCAGAGAGGGTCACAATAAACTGATGCATCAATAGCTATAGCTTGTTACATCACCTCTGGGTGTTTTTGTGGGCATCTTCTTATCGCTATTTCTGGACCTTTTTTTTATTTTTAATGTCATCGCCTTGTTATAGAGCTGGAGACAAACAGGTTGTTTTTACTGTACTTGCCGAGTAGCATTTGTTTTTACTCAGTTATATGAATTAGGTAGGTCTGGAACAACAAAGTGTACGCATCACTTTGAGGGACTTTGGGTTAAGGCAGATATATCTGGCCTTGTTGTGACTAGAGAGAAAGGGGTCCCTCGTAGGGTCCCGTTGTGTACTGAGGTGAGGTGAGCAGACACCCATTACTCGCCAATGCTGGATCTGGAGGTGGTCCCTGAGAGATCTCTTGGAAATGAACAATGGGAATTTGCTTTAGGTGAGTGTTGAGTCTTTAAATTATGGAAAAATCATTAGAACCACCCTCTTCCAGGACAGGACTAGAGATGGGACGATAAACGATATTATCGTTCGGTTTATCGTGATAAAAACACTCAAGATAATCGTATCGTGGAGATTCAATTTATCATGATATTGTCCGCTGTCATGCACTGCGTTCAATTCACCTTTTATTTGCTGAGCTGCATAACTGGTACCGCTTGAACCCTCTAGAATCGGTAAAAGGTACTTATATATGTACTTGATACAGTCTTTTTTCACTCACTATCAAATGTCTTAGCCAGAAAATAGCCGATCTACAAGCTCGCAACTTGTAGATATTTTTGGACAAATGTTCCGACCCAGGATAATGGATTTTGATTATCACGATAATATCGTAAATCACAGTTTCTTTTGTCACAATCATCGTGATATGAAATGTTCATATCGTCCCATCCCTAGACAGGACAGTTGAATACTTACAGTATGTATACTCACATGGTCTTTGTTTAACCACTAAACCCTATATGGTTGACCAGAGTCCCTCGGGGCTCTATACCATAGTGTATTTTCTGTTATTGTGGGGAAAGCCTTCGCTGAAAATATCCGTGCAGTGTTGTGAGCGCTTGTTGATCTGATATTTCCTGCGAAAGCTTTCCCCGCAATACGGATGCTGGGGTTGAAATGGTTAAAAAAACATGATGATTTAGGAAATAATTAATTTGCAGATCAATCACTCTCTACTCTCTAGTCCACAGATTCATTGAGTCATTATCGTGTTTACCCACGTAATGAAGTTTGTGTGTGTGTGTGTGCGTGTGCGTGTGTGGGGCTATGTATATTACGTGCATTGTGCATGCAGGCATCCATACTTAATGCGTCTGTACTGTATGTTCTCAGGGATGCCATTGGCCCAGGCCATCTCTATTCTGCAGAAACACTGCCGCATCATCAAAAATGTCCAGGTGCTATACTATGAACAGGTGAGATGATTGATGATCATACTGTCTCTTTAATATTCACTCATCCATCCCCTGCCGCATACACACACCCATTCATCACACTATGTGGATGGAGTAACAGCCGGTCCGGGAGGAACACAAAGGACTCTCACATTTGAGAATAAACGACGGTGAGCCTGTTTTAGCATAAATTTCCCTCTGTCCGTCTGTTCCATTTGTATGCTATACTGTAAACTCTTGTGATTCATTATCGAACAGATGCCATTCCATTTACACTGCAGTTGGGCTATGTAGTGTCTTGTGGAATGTGCAATGTGCAACGCTTGTATGCACCAAGGCAAAAAATATACTATATATACATGATGTAGTTGCTTCTCATATTGCATATGTTGGGGTGTTGTTGACATTAGTCTCTTCATCTCCCTTCCAGATGCCACTCAGTCATGACCTCATACTGAACTTGACTCAGGATGGAATTAAACTGCTGTTTGACGCTGCCAGCCAGAGACTCAAGGTGATTAGAACTACATATACATATTAGATACATTGTCATCTGGTGTGTTGTGACTATTATTTGTCTTAAATAGGTGTGAACTGTAATTGTTATAGTCATGGCAAGAGCAATTAAGTGTTCCCCTTAAGGCCCTGACACGCCAAGCTGACACTCAGTCGAGTCAGCATCAGTGGTAGTCTATATGGAGAGGGCTCTTTGTTTGGCCGTTCAGCCTGAGCCGAGTATGAGAAAAGAAATGTCAGAAAATAAAAAACTGCACAGTGCACACACACAATACTGAAACAAAATGGATATCTGGAACGAAAGAACTGACCATTTGAAGACCAAGATCATTATTGTTCAGGAGAGGCCAGCTCTGTAAGATGTTACAGAAAAATGGTTATAACATGCGTGTTATCAGTGGTGTAATAATCATTAGATCAGAGATTGAAAACCAACTTTTAAATTAGCGTAAATCCACAAGCATCACGACACGTTGTGAGCCTGTAGAGCCTGCCGTCTAGGTCTATATTCGGCGGGGGACACCATCGGATTAATAAATGAGCATACTGATTAGCCTGCGCAACCCGCCCACACACACACACACACACACTTTGATTGGCAGGTACACCCATGCAGTCACTCGGAGACTTGCTCACCTCATGAATATGCGTCTCATGCCCCCAACAGCAGCACACTAGATGTCATCATACACACCTCATGCTAAAGGACTGCAATGGAAACCAGCTGTAAGCTTTTTTGCGTTATCCTGTTGATGTGGGACAGATGTATGTACAGTATGTGACATGATTTTATTTCATGATCAATAGGATTTTAACGATTTCCGGTTCCTTAACGATTCCCTCTTAACTGTCCGATTCCTTAATACTGTAGTTCCCTTTTACGAAAAATAATAATCATCGTTATAATAAACTATTCACCTTACAGTTCAATATTACACACACTGCAGATGTGCAGCCATGGTAGCATTTGAATGCTTTTTGTTCTTGTGGAGGCCTCCAGAGAACTCAATACAGAAAAGGGAGGACACAATAAATCACGAACTGATTACCTATATGGATCTTGTGCAGCTGAAAAGGGCAGCACTGCACCAGCATCTGAACTGAACTGTTTGGCTCGTCTTGTTGCATTGGACTACTGCCACCACAGTCCCGACTCCCTTTTAGTCTTTTAAGTTGGCTTGGTTTGTTAAGGCTTTTACAATCATTCAGCAGTCAGCAACGGTGCCTCATCCATGTTCAAAACAGTTTGCTTTGTCTGTCTGTGTGCGTGTGTGGTTATAGTTAGGGTTCAATTGGTCAATGCAATATCCCTAGTAGTTTGCAAAGTGTGTGTGTGTGTGTGTGTGTGTGTGTGTGTGTGTGTGTGTGTGTGTGTGTGTGTGTGTGTGTGTGTGTGTGTGTGTGTGTGTGTGTGTGTGTGTGTGTGTGTGTGTGTGTGTGTGTGTGTGTGTGTGCGCGCATTGCGTACGTGTGTAGAAGGGTTTGTCTTGTTTCTTAACTCCCTGTGTCATTGACAGGTGATTGAAGTGTATGACCTGAGTAAAGTCAAGCTGAAATATTGGTGAGTATGCAGTTTATCAGGTTCAACCTTGAGCATGAACATGAGAACACTTACTGTTTATTTATGAGTGAAAATAGCCCAACCACATTAGGATGCAAATGTGTCTGTCTGCATGCTACAGCCAATACAAAACCGCCAAGAATCTAGACATTCTTTTTGCACTGGGGCTTCAGATAGAGCCTTCATGTTAAGTTGTGTATTATGTCAGTGTGTGTGCATTGGGGTCTCCGAGGTCATAGACACAGAGAACAAGGGTTTGAATCTTCCCCGGTGCATACGACTTGGCCAGGTGCTCCTCAAAAATGGGAAGTAGGGATGTGAAAAAAAAACGAAAATCGACGCGTCGATCGACTCATGCTCACCGCGACTCAAAAAGTACGAGTCGAAAAATCGAAAAATATATATATTTTTTTATTTTTCTAAAGTTTTTCCCCCAAAAATGACTGTTTTAATCGTTGTTCAAAAAGGTTATAAGCGTTAATGTTTTCCAAATGTGAGAGGACCGGGTGTGTGTGTCTGTGTCGGAGACTGTTGTGCATGCATGCGGCGCTAGTCAGGTCGGACTACTGGTTGAGAAACACTGCTGGACCGGGATGATGCGCGCGTCATAGCAGTGCGACTCTATGGACTGGATGCGGTTTGTTTACCTCCTGCCTCTGCATGCATGCTTGACACGAAAGCTCGCTTGTTAATGGCAGCGTCGCCGTTGTGTGCGATGATCACAAACCACACTACTCGTCGTTAACGTTAATGCGACACACCGGGGATATATGAGAGCGAGCGGTCAGCGCTCCCGCACGTTCCATGGACTTATTGTCACTCCGCTTCTAGTCTCTAGAGAACAGACTCCATGCTAACAAGGAAGAGCAATTATGTATTATCATTATTATTAGGGCTTTGATGCAAGTTCTGATGAGTGCAGCATACGTTGTGTTGTTTAAAGTAATGCGCCGTTGTGCTGCTCTCCTCTCAGCTGCTGCTTAGCGGGAAAAAAAGTGAGAAAAGTCGATCTACGCGTCGATTTTCGGCCACGACGCGTCGATTCGCAAATAATGCGTCGATTAACATCCCTAATGGGAAGCCAGGCAAGTATGGCGGTCTCTGTCAATGTGTCAATGTACTGCTAGCAGGGATCAGAACCGGTAGGTTCCGTACGGAACCATTGTTTACTTAGATATGGAAGGATGACCTCCCACTTGGGTAATGACGCCCCCTGGCGATCATTCAGAGAAACTACTTCAGCTCCCGTACTAACGTAGGTAGGAAGGGCCTGTCACTCAAACCGGAGTGACCCGCCTCCAGGCTATATAAACCCCCGGAGGCGGAAGTAACATCCTCTTAATACCACTCTCTGCCACATTCAGTGAAACAGAGGGGCATTACGTGGGAGGTCATCCTTCCATATCTAAGTAAACAATGGTTCCGTACGGAACCTACCGTTTACTGTCAATATTCCAGGATGACCTCCCACTTGGGATTCTTAAACTCCCCTCTAAGCCACAACCTACTCTCATACCCCCACACACCCCTCATACGGGTGAGCACAGCCCAAACGGGCGTGACCCATCACCCAGAAGGTCCCAGGCCCACCGGACCTGGGTGTGAAGGCATGAGAAAATAAAGAGAGACCCTGACAGACCGAAGTCCGCCTCATTCAACTAAATGAAAAGGACAAGTCCGCCTTATAAGTAAGACACACTATATAAGGAAAACACAGGGTCCCCCCAAAGTACCCCAGGTGGCTACATGCCCACCTGTGGGAGGGGAAGATCCGACTCCTCTATGACGTAGAGGAGGCAACTGCACCCAGAACCGAATGCGCTAGCGAAGAGGATTCGATATCCAGGTGATAGTAGGCTGCAAAGGTAGAAGGCGAAGACCAATTCGCCGAAACACAAATCTCCTGAACGGAGACTCCCTTTGCCAGTGCCCACGAAGTAGCCACACCTCTAGTGCTATGGGCTTTAAGTGCCGCCGGCACTTCCACACCCGCACTAGAGTAAGCCAGCCTAATAGCATCCACAATCCACCTCGAAAGAGTGGGTCTAGACACCGGCTTTCTGACAAGAACATTGCCCATTTCTACAAAGAGCTGAGAAGAAGCTCTAGAACCAGCAGTCCTGTCACAGTAGGCCTTCAATGCCCTGACAGGACAAAGGCAATTCAGCCGTTCATCCTCCACCGAGACAAACGGAGGAGGATGAAAAGCCAGAAGAACAACAGGCTCCTTAGGAACCACCATGTTCTTAGGAACAAACTTAAGATGAGGCTTGAGCAACACCTTGAGATCATTGTTCATAAACTGCATGCACTCCGCAGACACCGAGAGAGCTTGCAGGTCACCAACTCTTTTAGCCGTGGCCAAAGCCAGCAAAAGAGCCGTCTTGAAACTCAAAAGTTTCAAAGGCATCCCTACAAGCGGCTCAAAGGGAGCCCGACATAGGTCCCCTAGAACCACCTGCAGATCCCAAACTGGGAACAAAGACCTAGTCACCGGCCTCAAACGTTCAACTCCTTGCATGAACTTGATGACCTCCGGGACTTTAGAAGGTGCCTTGCCCGCCACCCCCAGGTGACAGGCATTAATAGCCGCCAAATACCCCCTAATGGTAGAAAATGCTAGACCACTTCTCAAGCGGTTCTGCATAAATTCCAGAATTTCCTGGGCTGACGCCACATGAGCCACCACAGGTGGAACACGCGACTCACACCAGTCCTCAAAGGCATTCCACCTTCCATCATAAGACGCCCTCGTAGAGGGCGCCTTAGCACTCTGAATGGTATCAACCACTTCAGAAGAAAAACCGGCTGCCAGCAGGTTTAACCTTTCACGTGCCAAACCCACAGGTCTAGGACCTGCAGGTCTTGGTGGAAGATCTCCCCCCTGGCCTGACTCAACAGGTCCCTGCACTGAGGCAGCTGCCAACCCGGTTCGCAAAGGAGAGGGGCGATCGCCGATCTCCACGTGCCCTTGTAGGGAGCCACCAGGAGCATCTCCAGACCGAACCTCCTGACTCTCTCCAGAGTGGGTCGGATTAAGTCGAAGGGGGGAAACGCGTACAGTAGACCTCTCGGCCACGTGTGCGCTAAGGCGTCCAACCCCAAGGGAGGACTGCCCTTCACCGCGAAGAACAACGGACACTTCGTATTCTCCGCTGACGCAAACAGGTCCGCCACTGGCTGACCAAACTTGCGAAAAATCTGGCTCACCACCCTGGGGTGGAGAGACCAATCCTCGTAGCGAGGACCTCCCCTGGACAGGAGATCTGCTCCGCTGTTGAGGAGACCTGGGACGTGTGAGGCCCTGATCGACTTGAGGCGCGACAAGCACCAAACCGTCAATTCTCGAGCCAGACGGTCCAGTGGCAACGACGACAGGCCCCCCTGTTTGTTGACATAAAACATGGCCGTCGTATTGTCTGTCCTGATCAGGACGTGACAATGCAAAATCCAAGGCTCGAAATGCTTGAGCGCCAGGAGTATAGCCATCAACTCCAAATAGTTGATGTGACGACCCCTCATCTCCAGAGGCCAAAGCCCCTGCGCTGTGCGCCCCTCGAAAGTGGCTCCCCATCCACTGAGACTGGCGTCTGTCGTGATCGACTTGTGGGAAACCACCTCGCCAATCGAGACTCCGCTGGTGAGGAACCCCTCCACCAGCCACGGAGACAGGGCGATCGCGCAGGAAGGGGAAACCGTAACCTTCTTGTACTTCAAGGAGGGCGGGATCCCGAGGGATAACATCCATCTTTGAAAAGGTCTCATATGAAACCTGCCCAAACGCAACAGATGTACTGCGGAAGCCATCATTCCCGTCAGTACCATGCAACTCCTGTAAGTGACCTCCTGGCCCACTTGAAAGGAGTCGAGACATTCCCGAAACCTGTCCACCCTCTCCTCTGAGAGACGGGCCGACATGTCGGATGAGTCCAGAAGGACCCCAATGAATGTAAGACGACTTGCTGGAGTCAGCATGCTCTTGCCGTGGTTGACTATGAAACCTAAGGCCTTCAGGTGAGCCAAAACCACTTGTGTGTGACGCGCCACTTCGTGGGCGGAGCTCGCTGAAATCATCCAATCGTCGATGTACGTCGCCAACCTGACGCCCTGCTGTCTCAGCGGGGCGATGGCTGCTTCGGTCACTTTCACGAAAACCCTCGGGCTCAGTGACAGACCGAAAGGGAGTACTGTATACTCGTACAGGCGACCCTCGAAGGCGAACCGAAGGAATTTCCTGTGTGGGGGATAAATCTGGACGTGCTGATAAGCATCCTTCAGATCCACTGAACAGTGGAAATCCCCTTGCCTGACCGACCGTAACATGGTGGGTACTGTTAGCATCCTGAAAACGTACTTCTTCAGGTACACGTTTAGTGCCTTTAGGTCCAGGATGGGACGTAGCCCCCCCCCCTTTTTGGGCACCAGGAAATAACGGCTCCAAAATCCCATGCGGGATTGGGTCCTGTCCAGCTCCACTATAGCACCCTTGCTTAGCAATGAGCTGATCTCTTCTCTCAAAAGACTTGCTTTTAAACCACGTGCTCTGGTATGAATAACCCTGCTCGAAAGCGGGGGTATATCTGCGAACTGTAACCTGTAACCCCTGGTTATCGTTCGAAATACCCAATGGCTCGGGTTGCATAACTTCCACTGGCGCGCACAGCGTGCTAGCGTGTTTTGAGCGAGAGAAACCCCACCACTGTGCTTCCGTGACGGCGGAGCTTTTTGGCGGCCGGACCGGAAGTGGGGAACCTGCGTATCCGTATCCGGAACGACCGGATGCGGAGCGCAAGGGTTCAATAGGCCGCATGGCGGAAACACCTTCTGGTTGTACCGCTTGACTAGCGGAGCTATTTTGCGGCGGGACCGGAAGTGGGGAACCTGCGTATCCGTATCCGGAACACCCGGATGCGGAGCGCAGGGGTTCAATAGGCCGCAAGGTGGGAACACCTTCTGATTGCACCGCTTGACTAGCGGAGCTCTTTTGCGGCCGAACCGGAAGCGGGGAGCTAGCGAATCCGTATCCGGTGAAACCGGAAGCGTTCGGTTTTCGCTCGATAGAGCGACAGGAAGAGCAAAGCGATTCGACTGATAAACAGACTCGCCCACAACTAAAGCATTCTCCCCTGACAGGAGAGGAACTTTTACGTTTAATACCTGCTCTAAGGCCTTTATGCTTGTCCCTTGACCCGGGCTCATAGTAGGCCGACAGAATTTCTGACTCAAGGTTAAATTCATAGCATCGCTCACGCGAGGGAAAATCCACTCGCGCGCATGAGGAACCATATAATTGTTTGACGTTAACATTACTGGTTGCTGATAAAACCTCTGACTGATTAAAGAGTCCTGACGGGACTCCATCATTCTTACAGGAGGCATGCATAAAGGATTCATATTGTCGACGCGAGGGATATCCCACTCGCGCGCTTGAGGAACCACATAATTGTTTGACATTAACATTACTGGTTTCTGATAAAACCTGTGATTGATTATCGAGTCCTGACAGGACTTCATCATTACTACAGGAGGCATGCACGATGGGGTCGTCTGTGCTAGTGCGAGAGAGTTGGACAGAGACAGACTTTGCTCTTTCAACATGTTTATTGTCGACACAGGAGGCATCAAAATCAACATTTTCATTTCCCCGACACGGGGTACCGAAAAACGCCCTCGTTTGGGGGGAGGGGGACCGAGAGACACCTCGGACCCCCGCCCCAGCACAATTCCCCTCTTCAGAGTGTCATTTGCGCTGTCCCCTACCGCGGCCACCGCGGTATGAAGACTGCTGCCTGCCATCCTTGGACGGGCGGCGCGGCTGAGCGCGCTCGGGAACCACAGCCTTGCTGCGGGGCCTGTCAGGCGCCCTGGCTGCAGAGGCTCCCCTGGAGGAAGACGAGTGCTTCTTAAAAGAAGCAGAGCGGCCCCTTTCCTTGGCGCGGGAGGAGCGGGACGTCCTCCTAGCTTGCTGCGGTTCATCCTGTGGCACTGTGGTGGACTCGACGATGTCCTTAGCCGCCTTGAAGAAGGTAACTCTACCCTGCAGCAGCTCCAAGCCCCCACCCATGAGGGTGGTGGGACTGTTCTCCATGTTTATGAGAGACTTGTACATCTCCCCGCGAGGACCTAGAGGCTTCTCGCCCACGTCCCTCTTAGGCTCGAGGTCGACATAGTCGAGCCAGCGGGCTCTCTCAGACTGGAGGTTGTAGTCCATGGACCTGCCCATCCACTTAACCGCATGCCAATTGACCTTCAGCATGATGTCAAATAGAGTGTTCAGTTCAGCTGTGTGCTCCCCCGTGGGCAGACCTTTGACCAGGTCCTTGGTGGAAGCGAGCAAGAGCTGGATCAGATTCAGGTCCTTAGCGGCCAGAGCAGCGGACCGGTAGGCGTTACGAGCCCTGTCCGACTGCAGCTTGTCCTCCAGGACAGTGAACCCCGGCGGGTTGGTGCCGACGGGGCCAACAAACGGCCCGTTTTTAGCTGTGCCTACATCTTTGTACTGGGGTCTGACGGAACTCAGAAAAGATTGTGCCAACAGGTGGTCCAGGTTAGGGCAGGTGGACATGCCTGCCTCCGCACCGCCCACCAAATCCAACACAGAAAAAGGCAGCTTCCTGGGGTCTTTATGTGTCTTCCATGAGGAATGGAGGGCCTTGGTGAAACCTTTCACCAGCGGCAGCCTGGAGAGGACATACGGGGCGGGAACCGAAGGCTCCTGCCCGGGCATTTCGTCATCATCCTCGGCCTCTTCAGAGGGGAGAGGAGGTGGCAACTCCTCTCCAACTCTGGCCAGAGCTCTCATGTAGACTGTGAGATGATCCAGCATTTCTGCTGCAGAATCGACGTCCTCTGCTCCCGCTTCACTCGCTTGACTGGCGGGTGGAGGGGCAGTGGTGCCTGAGGAGGCCTGGGAGCTCCCTGCGGCGTCCAGTTGACGTGCTGGAGCCGCAGGGGCATTACCTTTCACAGTGACCGTGAGTCGAGAACCCTCGTCCTCGACGGAGTCCTCCTCCTCCTCGGCCGTGTATCCAGAGTATTCAGAACCAGAACCCTCGCTCTGACAGGAGCTCAGGTCCGACTCTCGCCTGAAGGTCTGGACTGTTTTGGTGATGCTCACGTCGAGGGGGACGTCCCCGACGGTCACATCCAAGCGTTTCTTTTTGGGCACCGCGCCCGAAGGGGAAAAGGCTACCGGAGATTTCGTCATCTGGATGTTAGCCTTCTTGGTCGCCTTCTTAGCGGCGACTTCACCAGACCCGCCAGCTCCAGTGACAGTGGAGCTAGCTGCGGTCGGTTGCGCGGCAGGCGGTGTCTCATGTAGCACGGCGCCATCTTGACTTGGAATGGCGCGCTGATTGCCAAGCGGATCTCCGGAAGGCAGCGCCGCACCTTGACCAACGGTGCGGGCCGCCTGGGGAAGGAAAGACTGGGCTGTGGGGTTGAGAGCAGTGGACCCACCTGGTGGAGCGCAGGCCCCGAGGCCTGCCCTGGCTAGGTAGAACCGGTGTATCAGTACATCGTGGTCGTAGGCCACGCAGCAGTCACAGAAAGGTCCTGCTCTCCCCTGAGGACTCAGTGCAGAGAAGGCGTGTGCAACGCCCATGCAGCCGACACAGAGATGGTGAAGATCCTGTCCGTCGATGAGTCCTGGACAGCCTGGACATTGCCTCGGCAGGAAGGCCAGAGGATCCATGGCGAAGCACTGTAGATAGAGTTAACCAGAAGCAGACGAGCTAACAAGCTAACGGCTAAGGCTAGGCCACGCTTGATTCGGGCAGGGCCTGAACAAGCGGTAAGCAGTGTAGCTAACGTTAACAATAGCAGACGAGCTAACAAGCTAACGGCTAATGCTATGCCACGCTTGCTTCGGCGGAGGCCTGAACAAGCAGTAATAATCCTTTGTTATAAAAGGAAATAACTGTCGATTTAGGACGGAACAAGAATAAGTATTCTTAAGTACGGGTTAATTCAACACTCGCCAGTGGGCGACTCCAATGCCACCGCTTTAGGCTAATGCGCGAAGAATAATAATACAAAGGCTGAGTTTCAACTTATCTGAATGTGATATCGCAGAGAGTGAAAAGAGGATGTTACTTCCGCCTCCGGGGGTTTATATAGCCTGGAGGCGGGTCACTCCGGTTTGAGTGACAGGCCCTTCCTACCTACGTTAGTACGGGAGCTGAAGTAGTTTCTCTGAATGATCGCCAGGGGGCGTCATTACCCAAGTGGGAGGTCATCCTGGAATATTGACAGTAAACGTTTCTTCCGCACGTGTTGCTCTCCCCGGTGAAACTCCTCACTGTCGGTTGTGACTAGGGCTGGGTGCAGTAACAACAATACCACCATACCGCGTTGTCGAGTTCATAACCGTGATAATACTGCGATTATAATTGTTATTTTATAAATGTATTTACATTTATATAAATGTATTATTGTATTAATTATTTTCATTCAAAACAACCTTTTTCTGGGAGATACTGCAGCGCCATACCGTCGGTAAACAGTGACTTATTACTGTGATAACTACAAATCCATACCGCCCCAGCCCTACTGGCGCCTCCATGTGTATCAGAGGAGACACCCTCCCCAAACCAAACAGTTGGGGTTGACATTGATGAATAAATTGGAGAGAAAAATGTAAAAACAATCAACAGTTGATAAAGAAGAAGTCAGTGAGCTATATCTTCGTCCATGCCTTACCCCTTATCCCTAAACTTCTAAACTCTCAACTCATGCACATATAGTGCTGCTCTCAGGACTAATGACATGGCATTACTGTAATGTAGCCATGCTGAAGTGAGTCCATTATAACAATCCAAATATGGCCACATAGATTATAAACTAATTCAATACAAGGGGAGCTAAGGAGCTTGCAGAGTTCATTGTTGTTCATCGTTGCGCTGATTGAAGTGTATTATTGTTGATTCTGTGTGAAAACCAATAAAACTTGAATAAAATAAATAAGTAATTCAATACGACCTGTGTTAATGTTTATGGATGTAATAGTAACTGGGTGTGCGTATTGTGTTTCAGTGGAGTCCATTTCAACTCTCAGGCCATTGCCCCGACAATAGAGCAAATAGACCAGTCATTTGGAGCTACGCACCCAGGAGGTAACTTAGAACGCGCGCACACACACACACACACACACACACACACACACACACACACACACACACACACACACACACACACACACTCTCTCTGTAGCTGTAGCTTGATGTCACACAGTGGAGAGTAGGGATGTGAAATAAAATCGATTTTCGACTCATGCTCACCGCGACTCTTTTTTTTCTCCCCAAAATGTTTTAATTGCTTGTTCAAAAACATTATAAGCGTTAATGTTTTCCAAACGTGAGAGGACCTGTGTGTGTTTGTGTGTGTGTGTCTGTATCGGAGACGAGTGCATGTCTGTGTCTGTGTGAAGCATAAGAGAGTGTGTTTATTCATGTGTGTACCTGTGTCCCTCTAGTTTACAACGCTGCAGAGCAGTTGTTCCATCTCAACTTTCGGGGCCTGTCCTTCTCCTTCCAACTGGACTCATGGAACGAGGCTCCCAAATACGAGGTGTGTGTGTGTGTTCTTCTCACTGTGTGCTGTATCGCCTGTCAACTAAGTACAAAAAACAATGCCCTTGGAGCCTCATAATTTGGGTTGGGATCCAGAACCGAAGGAACCCGGATCCAACATTGAGGAACCGGAATCGGTTCCATCCCATTTGGAACCGGTTTTATCACTGGTATGTGGACTTCATGTCCAGTGTACAATGACTTCGTTATTAATGAGTAATGGAGTCCATCATAAAGTAAGGTCAAAGCTGTCCGATGGTATGGAAACGCTGTATGTCCAAAACCTCACAAGCTCTTGTTAATACATTTTTTTAAATAGATTTGGGGCTTTTATGCCTTTATTGATAGCACAGTAGACCGACAGAAAATGGGGAGTGACATGCAGCAAAGGTCGTCGGGATTCGAACCTGCGACACGCAGGGCCTATGTGGTATGCACCTGGTCCGCAAGGCCAGCAGGCGCCTCAAAGCTCTTTTTAATACTTACCATTGGTTACATTTGTTTTTTTGGACCACTTTCACTATCAAAAGGCTTCAGATTTCAAGTAGTGAAAATAGCAGATCTACAAGCTCACAAGGTGCCGCATCGTGACACGTTGTGAGCATGCAGAACTTCTATTTTTTTTTGCTGTTTTTGCACGACATTGTTGTACAATGAAGTAGGGCATTAATTTATGGGTAAAAAACAAACATAAAAAGATGAAAACTGGAGATACAAGGTTTCTGCCTGACAGCGGCAGTATGTGAATTGGCTGAATCCTCTGTCCTTCCTTGGGGTCCTCTAGCTGAATGCTGTTCTCATTGCTGATGCTGTTGCTGATTATGCTCACTTTTGCTTCAGTTTGACTCATGGTTTGCTTGATCATGAATCTGTACATTTCTCCTGCAGTCAGTCATATACCAGTAATGGAACCTAAGTTAATGTGTATGTTGTCATTTTATTTTAACATTGAGATCAATAGAAACCTTGGGGGGTATCTACTGCGCCCCATTACTCACCATCTTTGAGACGACATCTAATCAATGTGCTTTGATGCACCCATTTGTATTGATGCACTACTTTGCATTGGTGAACCAATATGCACGTGCTTCACTTCTTCCTGCTGAGTGTGTGCTAGTATTGAACAGGATGAATTATGACTAAATGCACACAGGGACGAACAACAAAATAAAAATCAACAGACTAGTATTCACTTTCTGTTGTTTATTGACAAAGTGTATCATTGCACAACTTGTGGCAGCACAGAAACCGAGACCCTGTGTGCATTTTTGTTGTTATTTCTGGGTAGCTGCTGTAGTTAATCTAGCATGCGCCTATATTGGATTTGCATATGAAAATAAAGCAGGGTTTCCTGCAGCACTTTATTGGCCAGGCGGGCCACCCGGCCTAAAATCTGTAGCACCCGGCCAAGAGTCTGGTGAAAAGTATGCCAAATTCCTCCTAAATGTGCGTTTGTGTTTGTTTAAGCAACTTCTCCTCCTATGTTGAGTGCAAAAATAAGAATTAATCAATATTAAGGGAATTCATTGAAACAAATTAATTGATTAATGAATTAAAATGTTGGCGCGCGTGCTTCACGTGCACGCCAGACTCTTCCCCCCCCCCCCAGCCTACCAGCTGGCCAAGCCTTTTTCCTGCAGGAAACCCTGTAAAGCAGCCTATTTAGTCTGTGTGTGACAGTGTTCGTGTGAGTTATGCAATACGTATAACAAAACCCCCCAGTATTGTCCTGCATTACTCCCAGTTGTTTTGCCTTGGCAGCCTAACTTTGCCCTGGGCTTGGCCTCCCTGCAGATTCCCCATGGGGCCATGGTCAAGAGGATGCACATCTACACTGGCAACAACCTCCAGGATACGAGGTATCATAATTATTGCACATACACACTGCTACATGTACTGTACCACACATTGGCAGATACTCACACAAACGTTACTACACCTCTGTTTCCCTCCAGGGCCCCGGTGATGCCGCTAGCCTGTTTCCTTGGTAATGTGTATGCAGAGTGTGTGGATGTCCTGAGAGATGGGGCGGGGCCTCTGGGGCTCAAACTCCGCCTTCTCACAGCAGGTAACTTCTGTCTGTTTTATAGCACACCCTGTGTATACATTTGAAGTGTCAAAAACTGCCTACCTTTCCAAAATATCTCGGTCCCATCCTCTTTTACAGTACACTTTAAGACATAATAAGACAGAATAAAGCCATAATAAGAAATAATGTGTTGGTAATTAGAGCTAATATATTTTATTAGACAGAAACAAAGACAGAATAGTAGAAAGAGCGAATACATTATCTGGCACCGGCATCGCTGGTAACTGCCGCGGCAGCCACCACCGCACGGACGGGCAGTTTACCGCTACGGGACCTGCCGGTCCGTGCGGCGGCCGCCGGTCCTACTGGCGGGACTGCTGGTCCTATCGCCGGCGATGCAGTGCGACTGCTAGTCGAACTGCCAGTCGTGCGGCAGTGTCTGCCGCTGCAATTCGCTCTTTCTACTATTCTGTCTTTGTTTCTGTCTAATAAAATATATTAGCTCTAATTACCAACACATTATTTCTTATTATGGCTTTATTCTGTCTTATTATGTCTTATTATGTCTTAAAGTGTACTGTAAAAGAGGATGGGACCAATATCTCTAGCGTAGGTGAAGCAAAGTGTAGAAATACTGTATGTCACCAGGCTGCACACCTACAGTATATTACTCTTTACAAGCCTTTGACAGCATGTTGGCCATGTTTTTGTCCCCTACAACGAAAGTGGAAGGTGGGGGACTATGAAACGGTTTCTGTCTGTGAATGAGTGTTTTCGCCCGTCACACTGTAATGCAGACTTAATAGTATTAGTCAAGGAGGATCTGATCAGCAAGGCACAGGCGAATGTAATTGTTGAAACAGATGTTATCACCAACAAAGTTAAGACGTGTGGCAAGCCCAGAGGGCAAGATATTGAGGAAGAAATGGCAGATCTTGTTGAAACAGAGAAACGGATGATATCACCAAAACCTGAGGCGTGTGGAAACCCCAGAGGGCAAGATATTGAGGAGGAAACAAAAGATCATGCCTGTTTCATAATGTAGCAAAAAAATGATATGAGTAATTTTTCAAAACCGCACCACGCCTCTCGCGGTGTTACACCCTATTTGGTTCATCAGATTCTGTGTATTACCGGAAGGTCACAGGATCTGTTTAGAAACTAATGCAGTATGTTGGAGTAATTGCTTTATAAGAGGCAACGAGGTACTGTAGATGCAGATCTTTGTTGACCTTGGTGTGTGTGTGTGTGTGTGTGTGTGTGTGTGTGTGTGTGTGTGTGTGTGTGTGTGTGTGTGTGTGTGTGTGTGTGTGTGTGTGTGTGTGTGTGTGTGTGTGTGTGTGTGTGTGTGTGTGTGTGTGTGTGTGTGTGTGTGTACTGTCTCAAAGTCAAAAGGTGTGTGTGTGTGTGTGTCATGCACAAACATGCTTATGCAACCCCCTATCAGTGTAAGTCTGTCTCAGTTTAAATGTGTGTTCATTCATGTAGGGGAGAGAGAAGGTACATGCATTGATATGATGATTAAAGCAGATTTGGGAAGGGCCATTTCACTGGACCTTTAAGGGGTCCATGTTCACTATTTCTATCTTCAGCCCTACGTCAGTCAATTCATTGAAGCCACTCGATTTGGATTTATTGAATTAGAATATATTTGATTTGATAGACGAGCTGTGACAACAACCTAGGACTGTATCAGCTGTGTGAGAGAGGCAACATGCACAACAAAGCATACGAGAGGAGTCTGTTAACCGTCTTCATAAATTGAAATGAAATGTGGGACTACATGACTAGTGGGGGCGACATGTTTACTATTCTGATATATTTGTCTATCTCCTCTGTAAAGGGAAGTGGTAACAGTTTATAGCTTTGTAATACTACACAGCATTTGGGGAGACATTGCAATACCAGTCACTTATACACTGTATATGGGCCATGGGTTTTATAAGTCTTGATGAAGAGCTAATGTAACATTTTTCTGCATTTCTAGTATGTTTGACAATATATTTGTATTTTTTATTTTACTTTCATGAGTCCTCTGTAGACCTGTAGTCCTCTGTATTCTAGTCCAATCCTTTCCTGTTCTACTGTGTACTGTGTCTTTTCTGTTCTAGTCACTGTATATTCTTGTTGCGACCGTAGTATGTGAACGGTCACAGCTTGTCCGTATTCTCTTTCTGTCTGTCACGCCTGACACTGTGGTTCTATGGGTTTGTCGCTCTGACATCATGCTCTGATGTCACTGTGATGTCAGGGGAACCACTCTTAACAGAATTGGTTTGCAGCTGTGACATCACGCTCTGGCTTCACTATGATGTCACACTAACAGAATCCCTTTTATGCCCATATATGGAGTTCCCGGATGTCATCAATATTAAGCCCATATCTAACAGGACTTTTTATGGTAATGCCCATATATGGAGGCCACATCGGCCACATACCACATTAACAGAATCCATATAGATCTCCATTTATGGGCATAAAAGGGTACGAAGTCAGATGTCATAGACATCATAGGACTTTCACATAACGAATAACTGAGTAAGCATGTTTGGGCTCTCACAGCATATCTCCATATACAGTACATGGATCTCCATATATGGGTACCATGGGTCTCCATATATGGGTAACAGGTCCGATAAACATCACTGGCCAGATGGCCAAGAAATGGCGCAACGGTCACATGTCGCCATGATGCGTCTTACTAGTATATATACTGTATATCTGTATCTATTTGGGTGCTGTGATTGTTTTTTTTTTGTTTTGTTTTTACTGAACCCCTAAATATCATTCATAGTTCATTTTAATTGTACGACTCTGTAGGTGTTTAGCTCATCAATAAAAGGCCGAATTTCTGTCCTGCGATATCCTGTATGAGGAAGTATAAATAAAGATGGATTCTCTTGCACTGTATTATGTGTGCAGGCTGCGGTCCTGGCAATATGACCGACACCAAGGTGAGGTCGCTGGAGAGGTGCATCTACTTTGGAGACTCCTGTCAGGATGTACTGGGGGCCCTGGGTTCACCACACAAAGCCTTCTACAAGTCTGAAGATAAGGTAGGACCAGTGTTACCAGATGGGAAATGTTGAATTATCGTACCGGAGGCTCAGAATTATCGTATTTGACATGAAACTATCGTACACGGCCAAAAAAGAGAAATCACTCGCGTAAAAACGTAATTTCACCAAAAAATGCGTCTTTAGTGTAGAAACGACCTCGTTTTAGACTCCTGCGTGACAAAAACGCATCAGATTTGCTGTGTGGAGGCAGGCAACTTCTTGGAGCTTACACAAATAAAAGCCTGAAACTGGTCTGGAAAGATGCAACCAGTGTTTTTAATGCCTCCAAGTACAGATCTAGGGTCAGATTGACTGGTTTCCTGGCTTATTTTGAGAAGCCAAACCAGATCCCAGATCAGCAGCCAGGGAAAATAGTGAATTCACGCTCTTTTTGATGATATGCCGAAATTATCGTACATTTGGGCATTTTTGGAATTATTGATCGTACATCGTACAGAGGGTCAAATTATCGTACAAATACGATAATTATCGTACGTCTGGCAACACTGGGTAGGACTAGGAGGACTCCAGACGTATCTGTTCTAGCCTTTTATTTATTTATGTATACTGTTGACACATTGACTCCAAAAGAAACCACATAATCACAACATCCCCAGTTTGATTCTGGCTGGAGACTTGTACGTGTCCTTCTCCTTTCTGCCCTCAGTTTGCTGTCTCTACTTTCCTATCAGAATAAAGGCAACACCTGGTTTTGCATGTGTTTATGTTTGGGCAGACTTCAACGAAGGTTTTGTCCTAGGAGAAATAACATCACACCCCAGGCCTACTTTTGCTATACTTTGTCTCTTATTTATTAGTTGTAATTAATTGGTTCTTTAGTATTACTATATGCAGTCTGCGTTGTGCATTAACATAGTGTTTATACTGTTTATTTCAGATGAAGATCCATTCTCCGTCACCTCACAAACAGGTTCCTTCCAAATGTAACGACTACTTCTTCAACTACTTCACCCTAGGAGTGGTATGTTGTTCAGCAACTATGTTTTTGTGTATTCAGTCTGCATATATTCATGTCTTTCACACACTCACCAGGATTATGTTTGCATTGTGTGTTGTTGTGTGGGTTAATTCAACTTTTATTAATAATTGGCTATCCAAAGGCATGTTGGCCTGAAGTAAATCACGCATGAAGAAAATAGTAAAAATCATTAATAGAATATGATATTGCTGCTACTCATGTCCGTGTCCGCCCCTGTCTGCCATAGGCTGACGGGGTCAACAAAGGCATCTGTAGAAGTTCCACAATTTATTTGAGCAGATAGTGGGTTATTAGCTTAGTTCCAGACCCTGAATCGCTAGCCACACCCCTTTAAATTTTTTGTTTTGGCGTTTCAGGTCTAGCATCGCTCTCATTGAAGAGTGCCTGCCACGGTTGAAAATCCGATCGGCGAATCAGCGTCGTGAATCAGCGTCTTGTGATCAGCGTGGGTGGGGGTTTCCCAGAACTCATGTGTGTTTCCAAGTACACCAGCGCCGCCGCCGTACCGTACCGCGCATCGCGTCGCGATAAAATGCGGTAAATTGCGGTAAAATGCGATCGTATCGATCTCGCTGTGAAACACCAGTAGCAGGCATGTTATGTTGTGTTTGATTACTAGTTCGTAGTGCTCCTATTCTGACTGTTTCTTTGGTTAGCAAGTAGCACTAGCAAGCAACAGGCTAGCCACTAGCCAGCCACACTGAACCAATCGCTGAAGACTGCCTTTTTTTTTGGCAACGCCCATCCCTGCAATCGCCTTCGGTGGAAGTGAGTTCAGACTGAATAATGGAGTGAAACGAAATGTCAATTCAGGCTGAGTGTCAGGCTAGTGGGTTATTTCAGCCCCAAGATAATACAGTATTTTTGACATCAGACGAATGGCTTATCAGGGGGGAATGGCTGATTTGTATCTGTGACTCTCTCAGGACATCCTGTTTGACTCTGCCACTCATCTGGTTAAGAAGTTTGTTCTCCATACCAACTACCCAGGACATTACAACTTCAACATGTAAGTCTGTGTTTCCATTTCTTTTGCGCTTTCTCTTAAATATGTGTCTTTTACCTGCCTCTTCCTCCGCCTATTACCTTTGTGTCTTTCATTTGTTTTAATGGTGACAACATACATTTTCTTTTTCAATGCAGATATCATCGATGTGACTTTAAAATTCCGCTAGTATTCAAGAAAGGTAAGTGAGGTTGTTTTAAACATGCATTTATGTGTTCTGCAGAATGAGGTATCCAATGATTAAGCACGCAGCGCACGTGGCCCATGCAATCTCAGTGCCACAACATTTCACATCTAGTGTGTTTCAGACCATTATTTATCTTTATTTATCTGTTAATGTTCTTCGCTCTTTCTGTTCTTTCTTTTAGAAGGAGCACTTACCCAGGCAGATGACTGCATTTTAACCACCTACAGCAAGGTTGGATATACTCCTTGAAAAACTGTCCTGCTTGATCTAACGACCGCACAATCATTGCCTCTCATAGGCTGAGATGAAATCTCACTAGACAGTATTGTAAATGGATGCGGGGTGGCTGTGGTCTATTTGCTGTGGCTCTGGAGTGTCTGGTTATCTGTCTGGAAGCATTTAGGCCTCAGGGAGTCACTGGGAGGAAGCACAGGGATGTGATCTTATTTTCAGGGTTTCTGGTCGATTGGACTGACTCATGGGGGAATAGCAAATTGCTTTGCTGTTGTGTTGGTGGACAGTCAACTGTTTCCCCGGGCCTTCACAACATCTTAACAAAGTCTTACGCTCATAGTTCACAATATGAGCATTTTGTTGTATTGATTTCTAATTTAGAGCACTGTTCTCCTGCTATTTTCCACACTGTGCCCTGCGGCTTATAGTGCACATGGTCATTCTGGCCATCGTGTCTGGCTACAACATTCAGAAGTGCAACAACAGGAGGGTAGAAATATAACATCTTGTGCACTCGTCTCTTGCCATATCTCGCCTCAAATCATGTGGACACATGACCTTTCCTGTAGTAACAAAAAGGCAGTGAAATGGAAATGAGGATTGTGTCTCTGCTTTCTAACAGCATTGCCTGTACTACAGTAGAGAAATAATAGGGGAGATCAATGGAGAATAATGACAGTACATGCTTCATCAGCTGGGAAGGTAATAATACCAACTAAATGACAGTTCGCTCCAATCTGCTGCATCTCATTGGTTGTTTCCAAGGCTGTTCACAGACTGCATTCGTGTGACTATTTACAGTGTGCTTCCAAACAGACTTTTTGATTTGTTGTATCATTCATACCAGGGGAATGCCGAACACAGCCACAGAGTTGCACGAGTTGTTGTAGGATTGGATGGAGAGGAGAATATTAGTCATTCAGTATACATCCACTGCAGTACCTCCCCGATTGCTTCCTTTTGTCTGGGGATTTGAGTCAGCAACTGCATGATTTGAGTCAGCGACCTTCTTTCAAACATTTAGACAGCTGTCCTCCTCAGCATAGTCACTTGATTTCCCTTTTTGTTTCTTGGTCAGTGGGATCAGATCCAGGAACTTTTGGGACACCCCATGGAAAAACCTGTGGTCCTGCATAGGTAAAATACTTAAACACAATTTCACTTTTATGTTAGTAAAATAAATCTGGTATCTAGATTTCTTTAGCAAAATGGCCATTTAATCTTGCACCAAATTGTTGTCTGATTTATGACATGATTGAGCATTTGTGTTGTGTCGGCAGGTCGTCATCAGCCAACAATACCAACCCCTTTGGCTCTACCTTCTGTTTTGGACTGCAGAGGATGATCTTTGAGGTTAGGCAATCAATAGCTCTTCTCTCTGTATGCATATGGCAGCATCTTAGAGACCTATTCAACACAGTAGTGATAGGATACGATACAATATACTTTATTATCCTCACGGGGACACTTGTCTTGAACTCAAATGCTGCACACCTAAACAAAGCAGCATATACCATACTGTACCAAATTACAACCACAATTGCACATATTGCACATATTACACAACTAGCGATGATACTAGGTGGTTTGATCCAATAAACTACAGAATGTTGGAGTAAAACCCTTCAAACTGTGTACGTGTTCCAGCCCATTCAATCACATCGCTGTTGTCGCGCCTCGCGGTGTGAGGCGTTGTGTGCTTGTCAGAGCACATGAGCGGAGCTGAGCGAGAACAATTGCCGTTCCACGCTCCAGAGGGCTCACTACTCGCTCTGGTCGGCCGCCACGCCGCGCCGCTCCGCTCCGACGCTCACCTTGATTTGCGCATCTCACGCTCCGCTCAGGGTCATCAATCAGAGTCAGCAGCCAAAATTACACCAAAAAGTATTTTGCTACCATGTTCGAAACACTTTCTCCTTTGCCTCCTTTGGTTCGGCGCTCCAAGGAGCGGAGGAAAATCCTCGCTCCTTCACCACTCTGACCCATTTTAAAACTCGCTCACGTTCAACTAAAAAAAATCACCACCCCGCTCCCCGCGCCGCTCGTGCTCCGCTCACATGCTCTGGTGCTTGTAGATCTGGTAATTTCACTCGTTTTGGGCAATAGTCTTATATGATGAGGCAGGACTTAAATATACGAAAATACATCCAAATTTAAAACTTGGAGATACAAGGTTTCTGGTGGACAGTGACGATATCTTCTCTGTGTTACTGTCCCTTAGGTCATGCAGAATAACCACATAGCATCAGTGACCCTCTATGGTGCTCCACGGACTGTCAGCCAGACCCGACCCGACTCTAGTACTGGTGCCCACCGGACATGAAACCAGCTCTTTCAGGTCTTCTTCGGCAACCAGACATGACCCAGAACCACAGACTACATGGCCCAGACGTATAACTGCTTACCGAGTATAAAACCACCCTGATGTCATTGCTAACGTAGAACCATCCAGCATCTACCATGCCTGGCAGAGAGACCTCCTTTACCCAGTGATCAAACAACAAACGTAACATGACCGCACATGACGCTGGTGCGTTTGATCCAACCCTAACCAATAGCAGGATTATCACTGGGGATACAACGAACCATACTGCTACTGAGATAATCCACAGGCTCATTGGGTATTGGAGGATAATGCTAACAAAGAATTCATCCACACAACGTTCCCTTTCTGGACCCATTTGGGTGCCTCAGTGCTGTCACAAAGAAGCAACATGGCACAACATATAGTAACAGTAACTTGTCACTGTGGTAAGATGTTTAGTTCCTCACCTTTGTAGCAATCACCCGGTGCAGTCAACCAATTGTAACTGGCTATGGAGCAGGTTTGTGGAGCTACAGTAAATATGACTGTCCCTGAGAATTTCAACAACCAATCTCTGGCTTGATCCACAGCATACACACCATCAACCTGCACTGCCAGCCTAACCAGGAACATAACCATGCTTAAACCTGCAGCCATACGTAGGTTCAAATCCAGTCCCTCCAAAAACCACAGTACTGTAGGTCTGTTACAGAATGGCTCAGTCATAAACCTGTGAGAAGAACCAAACACAGTCAAAGAACCAAACCAGCCCAGGCAACAACCTTTGATCAGACGCCAGCCACCAAAACCATGAAAAACCTGGGATAAAACTGGATTTAACCCAGTCCAACAAAATGAACAACCAAACGCGTCATGGGGCAGAAGACGACCCAGCAAGAACTCTGCAGAACCAACCAGATCAGAGCCTTTAACTTATTCTCCCCTCTCCCAACTCGTCTATCTGATTGGCTTGCTTAATACAGATACACACACACACACAGGTAACAGAACGCTTACAATCCCCAAAATGATTGGTGCAGTATTTGCGGCTGCAGAGATTTGTGTGTCCAGGCGCTGTTTACTTTTGCTTTACACATTATGCACACACAAGCTTACATAAACGACGTGTTCCGCTGCTTTTCAAACTCACATTTCAAGATGCCGTCTTGAAACCTCAAACACACTGAGATGTACCCCAGCATTACAGTCTTGTCGCAGCGTATCTCCCATGAGTACTGCGGCTCACCTTCTGTAGCCACCACCACCAGGTACATCTCACCCTCCCTCACACACACACACACACACGCACACACACACAGAAGGACCCAGTTATGCATGGAGACATGCAAGCATGCGCTCAGACACAAGGAATTGCATGTACTTGGCAGGTTTTTATTTTATTTTATGAGAAGATGAGATACAAGCACAAACTGTCTGGCTTTTTATTATTATTATTTTAAGAGCATGGTTTGAGGGGTCTTTCTTGTTCTTTCTCTATAATGTTCTCTATCAGTTTATCTCTCGCAAACTTTCTATTTCTCCATCACTCACTCATGCCATAACCATGCTCCATTTTGTTCTGGAAAGTTTGTTTTTTCCATTTGCATTTGCACTAATATACACCTTCTTACTTGATTGGTTGATTGTTGTCTGTCCATGGAGAGATTGTGTGTGTGTGTGTGTGTGTGTGTGTGTGTGTGTGTGTGTGTGTGTGTGTGTGTGTGTGTGTGTGTGTGTGTGTGTGTGTGTGTGTGTGTGTGGGTGTGCGGGTGTGTGCGCGTGCGGGTGTGTGTGCACGTGTTATCCTAGTCTGACTCCATCTCCATGTCAGCACATTGATGCATGTGGAGGTTTATTCACTGCAGTTCTTCAAATCATTTCTTCACTGTTTTTCTTGAATTGCCAAACATTGTAGCCAAAGATGTTTTCCAGTTTGACTTCATTCAGTCTGCTTACATTGATCACCAATGTTCATGTGTAGAATTTGCACTTCAGAGAGGAGAATTCTGTGTTGTCGCTCTCCTTTCTGTTCATCCATCTGTACTGCTCAAATCATCATTCTGGTCAAGCTTTTATTTCAGCTCCCTTTTCTGTAATTGGTTATTGGAAATAGACTGCGTGAAAGTGCAGCAAAGGCTGGCTCTGCTTAATGTGTTGCATCCAATTAGACATGTCATTCTGACCTTGACTGAATATTTTCGGGTCAGGCTGAATTTGTTATTCAAAGCAAGTGTAGCGGAGTCCCTTTCGCTCACTGAGGGCTAGTTAAAGTTAAAATATTTTATATTTCGCTGCTGCCCAATTACATAATACATACGGATGAGAGAGCTTTAATTTAAGCCGTCAAGAATTATCTTGTATTAATTAAGAACTCATTTCTGTGATGGGGGGGAAATCCACATCCCCTCAGGATGACATTCAGCTGCAGTCTCATCTGCTAACCTATGATCTTTTAAAACTTTTAAATACATGCAACTGAATAAATTATTTGTATTAATTGCAATGCATATATTCTCCTTTCAATATTGATGCTTAGTTTTAACATCCTTTGTGGATTTGATTGTAGCAAGGAGTGTAAAAGTGTAAACCTTCAGGGTTGGAGTCAGAGGCCTCATATCATACATAACGTAAGTTATACTGATATATTGGATGCACATCGGTGTTGTGCACTGAAGATAGCTGAGCTCACACATTCGCAACGCAGTGCATAACCATGTATAAATCAGGAATAACAGAACAGTAGTGCTGATCCGACAAAAATGAGTGTTTCTGATCATTTCTTTGACTTTTATGCATTTCTCTTCACCATACACGACGTGTGTGTATCATTAGGAACTAGGTTGCGAAATGTGTCTTAGTTTATGGGCTTGTGGGCATTATTGAGCAACAACCACTGAAACCATGGGCCTTTGCTCTTGTAAAGTTTAGTTCATCATCATCATCATATATTATTAGGTAAATGTCATAAAACACTGTTGTTGTCCCTTGAGTCATCTTCAAATGCAGGCTTGCCCAACATTAGATTACTGCACATTGGTTTCTAAAAGGAATATTATTGTTTTTCAAAGAGGGATTTTTTTTTTTTATATTTGGAGCACATATCCAATCTTTTCATCCTCCATATCAAAACAAAAACTTAAATATATATAAACTCATGCATGTGTTACAAAAAAAATGAAAATGACTCCACATTGAGCAGAGATCAGCACCACTGTTCTTAAGAGTTGTTATGTGTGGGCCCTGGCGGGTTTAGTGGCGATGTACAAATATTGTAAATAGTGTGTTGTTCCTCTGGTGTCTCGTCATATTGACTAAAGGTAAACCCAGAGATCTGGCTTGCCACCAAACAGCCAGACCAACATGAACCGTCCAGGCACCAGTGGAGTATTTCAATAGGCTGGTACTAATTAGACTCTCGGTAGAATAGATCAGTGGTTCTCAACCTGTGGGCCACATGATTTTGGGGGGGGTCCCCCAGTTGACAGTGAAGTAACAGACCTTTTTAATGCCAAAAAATAAAAAGGCCATTACTGCATCAAAAGTAATCAACAAACTATGCTATAAACTGGTCAAACATCGGCCAAATTGTCAAATTATATAAGAGAGGAAAGATTTGTGAAAATAGCCGATCTACAGGTACAGGACGAGCTCATAGTTGAGCTTGTAGAGCTGCTCTTCTCACAATATTTATCTATGGAACCGAGTCAAACTAAATGTAATGCTTCAACTCTTACAATTCCAAGTGCGTGTTAGGGTTGGGGGGGGTCCCCAGTTCAAATATCATTATTTTGGGGGGGGTAGTGGCCTGAAAGGGTTGAGAACCACTGGAATAGAAGACATGTCATCACAAGACGATGTCTCCAGGGTTCCGAACTTGAGTGTATGGCACATGAACACTGACTCACTAGTGACCTTTCAAACCCTATAAAGTAGTAACTGATTTTCATCGTCTTTAGATTCCGGTTTGTGGATGTGTTGTGCAAATGTACAGCTTCAGCTCACCAACACTTGTTTACACTTGGAAAAATGTCATGGCATTGTCTAGTCTGGTACACTCTCTGGAGGCAGTAATCGCTGAACAAGAAGCCTAGTTGCTCACGAATTGGCTGCAGCAGGAGAAACGTTAAAAACTGTCAGTACAGTTATGCCTGAAGCTAATTAGATGGCCCTGTTCCAGTGCATCCACTCGATGAATCTGGGGAGGAAATATAAAACTGTATAGTTGGCATAACTGATGATGTGTTCATGTTCTTATCACTTGCTTTTGTGCAAGTTAATTTATACGTTTTAAAAGCTGTCAACGTTGTGCCTCATCTCCCACCAAGCCTGTCTTGGACTTCTGTCTCCCTCCTTTGTAAATGGAGTCTCCTTGTACATACATTTTGAGAATGCATTTGAATTGTGTGAGAGTGAGTGAGTGAGAAAGTGAGATTGAGCATGATAGCAGTTTAACATGGCCATTTGTCTCTACTGTCTAGTCATTTTTGTAACCTGCAGAGGTCAATGGGTGGGTTTCCTTTTTGGGTACAGTACATGATCTACTGGTGTCTTAATTTAATCTATTATTTTCTGCTTTTTGTTTTCCTGATTACATCGCTATTGGAGCCCAGTATGATTGTGTTTGAGCATTTGACTTACAGTGGAATAATGGACAACTCTTAGCACTGCATTTCACCTGAGAATCCACCAGAGCTTGTTTTCCTAGAATGATCGGTGCAATCATGATGAGGAGATAAAAGGAGACAGCATCTCGTGTTTTTGTAATCATTCTTGAATATAGATTTGACATTTGAGGCAAAATAATTACATCTTTTGCATCCCAACCACCTCCACTACAGTAACATGGCTGTTGCTTCATCAGAAGTCTGGGACAAAGATATCTGGATATGTATCAAGTGAACTAGCATATTATGTGTAAGAAGAACGTTCTTGTAAACCAATGCCTACATATTGACCCAGCTCTCTTTTTATCTTGCATTTAATATTAGATGTGTGACATTAGGTGTGTGACAGCCAAAGGTTGGGACTCAAGTACAAGAGAAAATGATTTAGTGAGCTTTGTACCATTGTAAGTACAGTAGATATAGGCACATGGGATTTTGGTGCTAGAATATGCTTTTGGTGACTGCAGTCCCATATTGTGATGGTGGTGATGCAATGTTGCTTAGAGTGAGAGAGAGAGAGACGCTTTTACACTGGGTAGTTTTCTCACCCTGACTCAGGTGGACATATCATATAGGCCTAACCTTTTGTTGTGTTTTCCTTTTTTTTTTTTTTTTTTTTTGGGGTATGTCTGATTTTTATGACTTAGATTTCACAGGGTTCTCGGGTTTTCCTTATTTTATTTTTTGGGGAAGAACAGAAGAATGAATGATTGTCATGATCAGATTCTTGTAATTGTTAACAGACAACTTCTGCTCTGTGTAACATATTAATCCACGTATTGTCTCCTCTTTATATTGTACATTATAATATCCCAACTCCTTTGCATCCCTCCAAATAATTATTTTCCGTGGATATTTTAAACCTATTTCTGCAAATGGGTCATACTTAATTAAAACTTGTGAATCAGATCCATTGGAATGTGGTGTTTTATATTTTGAAACTTTAAACCTTGTGTATAAAGATTCCCCAAGCATGTCCTCTGGAGACAGCAATAACTGTACAGTTTGGTGCAAAAAGAAATGTTTGGCTTCACTGAAAACCTTCTGCTTTTGACTGCTGGAATGCTTCGGACAATGCTGTGATGATGATACTTATTGAGATGAGTTTCTGCCATGGAATCTTGTCAAGATTCAAATGTTTGGACATTTGGAGATTTTTATAGAGAAAATCCCCGCTCAGTCAGAATTCTGTTCATTGAAATTCATGTATTGCTGTGTGCTCAACCAGTATGACATGGAAAAAATTAAATAAAAATGAATAAAAACAAACATTGATGTGTAACTGAGTGAAATGTTTGTTTCTTTCTTTGTTTTTATTTCCCAGAATAAAAAGTCAGGCAATGACAAACAAAAACAATATGGAACCAGAATGAGATCCTCAAGCCTTAATTTAACTCAAGAGTGAATGAATTGACCCATAAAAGGGTCCACTTTCACATTGAGATAAATTAGACGATTTTACCGTTTGCTTGTAAATTGGCATCCATCTCACTTTTACTTTAGTAAAAGTTCTGTTATGCTAAGATATGACATCATATAGAACTGACTTTTTTCATGATGAATAATGCTTGAGATAAAAATCTATTATGTCAAAATGACATTTGGCTCACTGCAGCATTCACCGTTACCTAAATCAATGATACTGGATTATAATTCTAATCAATGTGTCATTCAAACATTCAATATCATTTTTACATGGATCAGTGGACATTCTAGATACCTGCATTGCTAGTTTTCTCACATGTAAATTACAAAAAATTAAAAGTGTGACGTGTATCCTGGTAAAAAAAAAAGATTTCTTTTTCTTTTTAGATCGAGTCTCCTGTTATCTACGTGTGGCACACAGCACTGCAAAATAGGTACGTGCCTTCACACATGTGCATAGTTGAATCTTATCCCTAAAAATAGACTGAACACAGTCATAGTCAAACCTTTGGTTTTCTGTTGCTATGTGAATAGAATACTAGAATGAACATCAATGTGTTTTACAGCATTTGGACAAAATAGATGGAGGTAAATGTTTGAAATAACCAGCATTTTTAATCTATATCAACACAGTAGCAACGTCTTTCACTCCCCACAACAAGCTTTATCACAAACATTTTCACTGACAGACACAGCCAACTGCACAATGTTGAAAAGTAAACCTAACTGGGAACCTAATTGGTAAAAAACTAAAAAATAATCTAAATGAGTTTTGTCAACACTACTGTTACTGTGCTGATCCTGTCAGGTGCCAATGATATTCACTTTAATTGTTGGTTTTATAGTTTTATGATGATTACAGCTCTGTGATCAGGTAGAGACAGTGGCAAATGCAGAGGTCCTGCAACTTAAAGGGGTATTTTTTAAACACACAGTTTAAGTTGTTTTTCCAATTACTATTTAATTTTATTTTATGAATTGTTTTGAAAATGAAAAATACAAATTAGCACAAACAAGCAACTTAAAACTGTCTGGGGTGCATTAAAATGAAAGTGAAATACCCCTTTAAGTACTGCTGCAGTAGAAGATAACTGAATGTTGAAATTTAAAAAGAAATGTATAACTGGGATTAACAAAGGTGCAAACAGACCACCTGTGAGGCTGAAGATTAGAATTGTACAAATAAATCCTCGTGTGTATTACCACACAGCTAAAATAAAGAAGTGAGAATTCTGCTTATGCCATTGCCTAATGAGGTGCACTCAACTTTCAAAGGTGTGTCTGTGTGTGTGTGTGTGTGTGTGTGTGTGTGTGTGTGTGTGTGTGTGTGTGTGTGTGTGTGTGTGTGTGTGTGTGTGTGTGTGTGTGTGTGTGTGTGTGTGTGTGTGTGTGTGTGTGTGTGTGCGCGCGCTCGTGCCTGCCTGCCTGCGTGCGTGCGTGTGTGTACGTGTACTTTTACGTGTTTGTACATGTAACCAACCTGCACATGTGGGTGCATTAACTTTTAAGAGCATTCATTTTTAGAGCTTTTAAGTGATTACAAGTGTGACTTTGGGAACAGAACAGCTCCTGCTGGACTGTGTAACAGCCTAATGGGTCCCCTTGGGCACTTCCTGTTCAGGATACAGCTGGTTCCCATTCAGGGCTTATATTTGTATTCCTCCAGGGAACAGAAAATGGAGCAGTCCAGACAGTATGTACAGTACACCTCTCAATCAGAGATCTGTAGGTGACAAATGTCTCTGCATTCCAACACAATCGCACTCATTTCAAGTCAAAATATAGACAATCTACTGTGTCCTCCTCACATAATCACAACAGACAAGTTTCATCTGTCCATCACAGTATATGTACTCAATTAAAAGTACGGTACATTAGCATTGTGTGCTGTGCTCACAACGTTCTATGTTTTCAAAGTCAATTGCACGTCGTCATCATCGCCTTCGTGTCCAACGAGGGTGGGCATCAGTTCAGTGAAAGAAAAAAGTCAGATGGAACTATATGCATTAGCCAGGATGCTACCTAGTATTGTTTTCACTTTACTTTGCAATAACCTCTTGGCCCTGCAATGGGAAAGTGCCTAAAGTATCACCTTAATAACAACTATGTTTATAATAATAACAGTCTGTATGCCCTGGCCGTTGCAGGACCCACTGTAACCTGGCAGCGACTAATGTGATACAAACACCTTCTTAATGCCATAGTCTGTCTCTTCTGCCTCCTCGACTGTGTTTGTTCCTTCCATTCCTGGCAGCGCACCTCTCCACTTAAAAGGCCGCGCCGTGCGGTTTCTCCTGCTGTGGCAGGTGAGGTTGGGGTCGTGGAGGAGCTTCCACATGAGCCAGATCTGGGGAGGCGTGAGGCTGTGGACGACCATGAGTTCTCGGTAGAAACAGGGATTGAACAGCTGGAGGTTGGGGGCGGCGGACGGTCGGATGATGCCGAACGTCCGGAAGCCCTCGTGGCGCGTCGGTTTGAGGCTAATCCGCTGAAGGCACATTCCCAGGAAGACGTCATCAATAGGAAACAAATCCACCTAATTTGAAAGATAAAGTAAGGCAAATTTGAATATAAATCGATATATGCTACATTCTGAAGCATAATATATAACCATATTTTTCATTCACCTGTTCACAGGCGGAGCTGAGTCTCCGTGCTGTGTGTCCTGACATGACGAACCCCCCTCCTCCGGCATAGGACGGGTATAAACCTGCCCCGTATATGAACTCTGGGATGTAGTATTTGGAGCTGCGCCGACGAATGGGCTTGGCATTGAAGATGATGTCTCCTACGAACAGGTCCACATCTGCCTTCTGAGTCTGCAGCATCTCCAGGATGTTCTCAACATTCACATACACATCAGCGTCACCCTTGAAAATGAACCTGGAGGGAAATAATTAACAGACGCAATGATGAGACGCAATAATGTTGAAGGGTAAGATTAATTAGGTATCTTAAGAGTCCCACTGATGAAACCTAAATTACTTTTGGCAGAAATAGGCTTGAACTACTCTGGATATCCTAAACAAAGGACATATATTTACAATCCTGTTTTATTGATCTGATATGGTTGGTTACACCTGGGAACTCCATAAGATAATTGCCACTATGCCAACTAAGGGCTACAATGGTGACATTTCTTGGCCCTGCTTTAATTCACCCTTTTAAAAGCCATTACCTGACATCAGGACAGCTGGTGTTGACCCACTGGAGGAAATGGATCTCCTTCAGAGTCAGATTGAAGAAGGTGTCTTGGAAGTCCCACAGCAGGATATCGTTAAAGGTCTCACTCTCGTAGGCCAGGAGACGGTCCCACAGAGGCAGGGCACTCTGGTTCCTGGGGACGCCCAGGAGGAAGACTGTACGGATGGTTACGCCGTTGGGGAAAAGGCCCTCTCTACCCCATGTCCTACGCACCACCTGACGGTCACAGATGGAGACAAAGAGATGGGTTTGAACATTATATTGTTGTTTTATTGACTGGTAAACAGTAGCCTGGGGCCAGCCTATATACTAATGCAGCTAACTAGTAACTGCAGTTGTTTTAACATGGATGGGATGTCTAGCTCAGCTAGGCTAGGTAAACAGGCCAGGTGAGGTATTTGGGTTGGGGTGAATCTGTATTTTTATCTCCCCGGAATGGTTATTGTATTACTCTAGTTCAGGGGTCTTCAACAGGGGGTCCGGGACTCCTAGGGGTCCTCAGAGTTACTACAAGGGGTCCTCCAAATCTTTGTGTGATAGAAACCTTTTTTTTTCTCCAGAGAACTTTAGCCCAAAATAGCCGATCTACAAGCTCACAACGCCTTGTGCTGCTATTTTAGGGCAAAGGGGTTTAGTGAAGAGGGGAAAAAGAACAGACTACTGTAAGTAGAGAGTGAAAGGTCAAGTTTATATACAGTAAGTATTGACGGTTCAAGTGGTTAAATATCTGAAAACACAAATTGACATGAATCCAAAATACACTGATTGTGCTGTCAAATGATGCCTGCTCCATCTCTCTCTCATCTACAGGGTCCTTGGCCTGAAAACGTTGAAGACCCCTGCTATAGTTATTTAACTTAAAATGGATTCATTGTAACTTGATGAAAATGCCACGGTTGTTCTTTCAGAAAGAGATATAAAACGCAATACCTGTCGCTTATCAAAATCCGCAGCAACAGACTTCACCGCAATTAGCATGTAAGGGGCAGCAGAGGACTCTCCTCCTGCTATCTGACATTTCTCTGGCTGGTTGATGAGCAGCTTGAAGTCTCTGTTGTCTTTCTCTCTCAGGTAGCCCTCGAAGTCAAAAGGTGGCAAAGTGGGAAGAGCTTTGACAGGAGCTTTGGTTGGCACAACGTTCTTGCGCCACTCCTTAACTTTGCCCTTCGATTTATCCTTGGGTGGCTTTTTAGATTTGGCTGGAGTCTTGGATTTGGTTTGGGGAGATTTGGTTTTGGATTTGGACTGGGACTTGGATCCCTGGGGCTTGCAGGCAGACAGCTTTGGGTTTTCAGGGCTGGATGATACCTGACAGATTAGAGAGAGCAGGTGAGCCAGGTGAATGTTCACTAAACAATTCTATATTTGATTTAAGAAAAAAAAAGCCATTTAAGATAATTAATTCAATTACCTGTAGATAATTAATTCTATCTCTCTTTGTGTAGTATGTTTTGTATCGCCAAGCTTTTGATTATAAAACATAATGTGCTTAATACGAATCTTAGTAAAAAAATAAAAGTGTGGTTGTTGCTGTACCTCATCAATAGTCTGGCCTTCTCTGGATCTGGTGGCCATTCCATGGCCACTGGCTCCCAACAGGGCCCGGTTGGAGTTGGTGGAACCCTGAATCTCTAGCTTCCACCTGGTGTTGTCCCACTCTGAGTGGAGCAGGACCTGGGGACAAGGGATGGGTATAGATGGGTGGATGACAGACATGCAGAAGTAAAGAGATGGTGTGTACTTGGTTGTCATACAAACACAAGGCTTTAACAACTTGATCTGAATGGAGTATTTTTAGTATCTGTACTTGAGTATTTGTATTTTCTGATGCTTTCACTCCACTACATTTCAAAGACAAATGTTGTACTTTTGACTCCACTACCTTTCTACGAAGGGGAAAGTACATTATGAATCAACCACTTAAGCCCAATTTCAAATATTGAAAATAGCCCACCAGAAGCTCACAACCGATAGTTTTAGATAACTATTATTGATGTTTTTTGGAAAATCGTTTCAGTACAGCAATACATTGATAATAAAAAGAAGATGCCCTTAGTCATTTTGCACTTTTGAATACTTAAGTGATCTTAAAAATCATGTACTTTGAATACTAGATATTTTCAAAAGCAAGTACTCCAGTATACATGTACAGCAACCTTTGTAGTTGAGTAATGTTTGACCAGGGGTATCTATACTTTGACTGGGGTTGAGTACGTCCTGACTGGCCGTACGTCCTTTCAGCTGTACGCTTAAGACAGTTACCTGGTGGGCGTAGAGCAGTATGCAGAACAGCATCAGCAGCATTGCGGTACACATCACATCTCCCCTCACGTGGAGAATCTTCCTCAGCATCGCCATTGTCTTCCTCATCGACCCACCAAACGCAGACCTCAGTCCGGACTCACAGACTCAATGAGTTTCTAGATAGCAGTCCTATGCATCATCATGATATCTCATGAGATCACTTGGATGTGCAAAATATGAATGTCTGCCTATATGCCCTTCCTACTTCATAATTAGATGATCTACAGTATCTATATCCACTGTAGTGTGTGGTAGGTGTCTGTTTCTGCCCCATCTCATGTCTCCATCTCTTCAGAAAAGTGAAGGGATTCCTGGAGAAAGGCAAAAGATACACATCAGAGATTCAGATGTCATGTGATCGACGTTTTTAAAAAGAAAAGTATAATAAAGGGAATCTGAAATTGCAAGGTGAGATGTGATGTTTACTGAAGGTTGTACCCAACATTCACACTGACTATAGGGCATAGTGAATCCTATTCCAACTTTGAATAAAAAAGAATCATACTAGACAATTCAAATTATTCATTTAAATACTTATGTATATGTGAGAAAATGCCACATTTCTGGTTGGTGTAAGTTTTTGCTCTGTCTATTAAAAGGTGTACCAGATGTCACTCCTGAAAGTACTAACTGGTTGCACTTGAACCCCACTAACACACAGCTTGAATCTTTCTCAGTTTGTTTATGGACTGTCTGTTTACCTTACTATAATCAAAGAACATTTTGTACATTTACTCAAGGATGGTAGGCTACTTGGCACCTTTATTTTACTTGAGCATTTCCATTTCTTGAAACTTTATATTTCTACTCCACTTCATGTCACAGTCTGGCAAATATTGTACTTTTTATTACTTTTACTTTGTAGATTTATTATTGTTGCAAAATAAATATTAATAGTTAAGCCCTAACCCAATCGAAAATAGCAGATCTACACCTCATATCATGATGCATTGTGAGCTTGTTATCTACTATTTTTTGAAATATTTTGACAAATTGTGAATAGGACATTCTGTATAATGTGTAGGTCTAATGGTACTGTACATAGATTTTTATTTAATGGAGTAGGCTATAGTATTATTGCTACCTTTACGTAAAAAAAACCCTAAGCACAGCAGGCTACTTCTCCCACCACAGATAATATACAGCCTACTTTAGGCAAACGGTTCCCCATTTTTGTTGGAACAATATGTTGGATTAATAGTATGCCTACTGTGCCGCCTGGGAGGATGTGTTGTCTCTCAACACTTTTTAATGATTAAGTTTGTCAAATCCTTTAAAAGAAATCTTTTATTCAGACATTTTTTGGTTCAGAAAATTCCAATGCAATCCATATGCATTGCAACCACTACTTATTCTGACACACCCCCCCTTCTACAAATGGCAGGCTTACCTTATTAGGCAAAATTGGGCTTTCATTAAACGCAGTGATTTAAAATATCATCCAAATGTTGACTATGTGAGTTAAGTGCAGGCCCATCCATCTTCTTATAGACCAAAACCTAACCAAAATCCAAATCTAATCATCAATTGAGGGGGCGTGTCTGTCCAAGAGACCATAACATATTACCATCTGTATAACTCAGAACACAGTGTCCTAACTCTTAATATGTGGAATGCATTGCATGCATGTTTGACCTGAGCTTTTATAGAATATTAATACTATTTCACAGCGATGGCTGGTTTGTGCAGATTTAAGCAGACTGATAGTGGAGGTAAAAACATTGTGTACCCTCGAATTCTCCACGACTCAGAATGCAGTGTGTTTCCCCCATTCAATTAGATTTACATTTTAGTCATGATGACATTCAGATATCGCGACGACAGCCATATATAATTGATTTCTCGTCTCTGATCATTGCTCAAAGTCTCGTCACGAGCCATGTGTTGCACAGAAATGATTTAACATTATGCTCTGAAAGTCATCACTTCCAGTAGCCATCAGTAAAGTGGTGGAAAAAGTACTAAAATGTTTTAACTGTGTAAAAGTATCAATACTGCAATGTAGAAATACTCTGATACAAGTAAAAGTCTGGAATTCGAAATTTACTCGAGTAAAAGTATAGATATGTCATTAAAGTACCAAACGTAGAAAGTAGACCTACTCAATATGCAAATGTCCCATTTCAAAAAATGTATTCAAATATTTTGAAAATAGGGCTGAAGTGGGTAATGTATGTTTTGTGATAATAATCAACTAATAGGCTACTAAAGTTTTCAAATATTTGTAGTGGAGTAAAAGTACAATATTTGCCTATGAGGTATAGGTAATTGTAGGCTACAATAGTTACTTTCCACCACTAGTAGCCATGCACACTACAAAGTTAAACCAGTGCACAATGCATGCGCAATTGCGCACATTCCGCATTTATGTCGATAAACGGCAACTTAATCTTTGTATACAAATTCGTAGATTCCAGCAAGCCATTCTAACTTACCCTTAGGGACAGAGAGCGAGAGGTCGCCATGAGTTATTGCGCAGAGCCCATGGTCAAACTCAAAACATCTGCTTGAAAGTCTGAAAGTGCATCGCAGTCTCCACGAAGCCACATGAAGCAAGGGGCGACGTCAAGTTTCCATAGCTAGCTTGTAGAATGTGCAAAGAGTGGTTGGTTCAAGTCAGAGAAGCTATGGAACATGCTACCTACAGTGGGTGTGTGTCTTTGTGAACATCTGGTTATCAGAAGGGAACGCATCACTCCTGACTCTTTGATTCCCCCTTTGGCCGAGAGCAGCATTTGGCAGTGGCCCGTCCACGTGACCTAGACTTGGAGCAGCAGCCTGGAGCCAGATGCCAGCACAGCAACACTGAGGAGGAGGAGGAGGAGGAGGAGAGAGAGAGAGAGAGAGAGAGAGAGAGAGGGGGGGGGGCGACGAGGGGGAGGAGGGCTGGCTGAGCTAGCAGTGGTGGAAAAAGTATCAATATTCCAATGTAGACATACTCTACTACAAGTAAAAAAGTAAAAGTCTGGAATTCAAAATATACTTGAGTAAAAGTAAACAATGTTTTGAAAATAGCAGATCTGCAAGCTCACAATTTTTCACTTGGTTTGATTGATTGATTGATTTGAATACTTTATTAACAGTTTACAATGATGCTATAAAAGGATAACACAAAAGGCCCTTGGGGCTTGTTTCCATTGTGGTCCTTTAGGTGGTCTCTGTACTCTGTTCCATTTGTACTCTGTAACTGCATGAGGTCTCTCTAAGGGCCCATTTGGAACCCCCTTGAGGAAAACAGTGGAGGCCCCCTTGACCCCACTTTTGAGAACCACACACGGTGAGTTTAAGTGGTGAAAGAGGAGAGTAGACCTATATGAGGAGTCAGGGGAGAGGGACAGAGGAGAGTAGACCTATATGAGGAGTCAGGGGAGAGGGACAGAGGAGAGTAGACCTATATGAGGAGTCAGGGGAGAGGGACAGAGGAGAGTAGACCTATATGAGGAGTCAGGGGAGAGGGACAGAGGCGACAGCAAAAGGGCCGGGGGGAGAGGAGCAGACTTACGAGACAAGACTGAGGAGGAAGAGGATGGTAGGCTGTAGGCAACAGGACATTAGTCACTGCACAAAAATGCTCATGCATGGACTATTTGTACACAAGGGCATGAAACATTTGAGGGGGGGGGGGGAAACAGTTCTGCAATTCAAACCCTTGGAGACAGGGTTGATTAATCTACTATTATTTAGTTTTATTAAGTTGTAGGCCTGTCACAACTATTACATAATTGCCTAATCCCAATTATTTGAGATATTAAAATTGCAATTATTTTTTGCATAATCGTCATAATCATTTGCATGTTAAAAATGTTCTTGCACTTACAATTTCCAAAAACATTCAAAAATAGTGGAAATAGAAGATTCTACAAGTTCAAAATGTGTCGCATCACAACACGTGCAGCGCGTTTTGAGCATGAGACCCATGTGAGTGAGTGTGAGCCAATAATGTTCAACAACAGAAACACAATCATTAAATGCAGTTATTTGTGTTACAATGAATCGTCAAGTAAAATGACTTAATGGTGACAGCCCTATTAACTTGTGCATACATTGTGTCCACGTCTCGTCCACGTGGGAACACACTAGCACATGAAACGTGAGCAGTCTGTTAGTGATGATGATGATGAATAGTTTTGGACTGCATGACAGTACCATATGTTGTACTCCCTGGACACAGTCCAGAGCTCCTATAGGATTTGAGCCATTCCTCTTTGTTTGTTTTCTCTTTCTTGGATTTTTTTCTGTGTGGTACTCAGATTCAGGCACGTGCAAACATAGACGCCAAAGGGGGCTTGAGCCCCTGCCCTTTTACCCGTCTGTAAAAAAGTGCCCTCTCCAGGTCATGAATGCAGTTTTTACTATGGTGAAAGAAAATGCAAATGCGCTCTTTCCATGCCATACCTGAAGGCAACATTCAAGAGAATTGCCTTGTCCAAACTCTCCTGAACTTGAATACAGTGTCTTATGTTGAAAGAATTGTCCTCTCTGTGTAGAAATCCATACCGTACGCCACATCTCTAGTATTTACTTGATTAAATGCTTAGTTCAGTGTGAGCTTGGAGGTCTGCCATTTTCGATATTTTCACCAAAAGACCCCTTTAGAAATTTCAGCCCCTGCCATTCTCTGCACATCCTTGCTCAGATTTATTGTTTCTCAGTTTTAGCTTGACTTCATCTCAGTGAGGCCTCTCTCGGCCTTGCTCACAAGCTCTTTCTCACAATTTTACCAAGACTTGCATCCTATAGTTTGTTTATGTGTTAAATTATACATACAATGCTAATCTAACAGTTTAAAAGCTTCCTTTTATTGGAATGAAACCCTAGGTGATTTTGATTTTGAAGTGTATAGAGGGTATATCTGCACATTTGTAAAGTTACTTTTTAATACCTCTAAAATGGCAAATTAAACATTGGCCAAATTGTCAAATATTAGAGGCAGATACATGCTCACAAAATTGCTACATGCTCACATGCTTTGAGAGCATGCTACATCCTACATGCTCTCAAAATAGCTGATCTACATGCTCACAACGCCTCGTAATCTGCTAATTTCCCCATAGAACCGTATTATACAAAATGTAATGCCTCAACTCTTACAACTCGAAGTGCTCATCAGAGTTGGGGGTCCCCAGTTAAAACTTAACTGGGGTTATTATTTTGGGGGTCGCTGCCCCCAAATTGTCTTCCTGTGTGATTGGGCTGGACCAAGTCAGGATGGCAGAGGGGGGTTGTAATGTTTATTTAGAATTGCTAAGGATATTGTTGTGTAGTGTAATGTTGCAGTAGAATCATTAGTGGTGTAGTTCATGGAGTTTTAACATATTATGTTATGAGGGTTATGAGGGTCAATCCACCCCTTGACATGCATGGTTGAGTCCAAACTAAATGCTTCCAGCTGAGTATAAAAGGCTGCCAGTAACAAACAGATTCAACCTACGTGTTGTGACAACAAATGCCTTCATCAGGGTGACTAGACCTTTATTGATCCTCATGGGTAACTTCAGGTGTCATAGCAGCACAGCAGTAAGCTTGAAACATAAGCTAGATACAGGTAGAGATCATCTGACTAAGATTATACATAAGACTTGGCCATCTGCACTCTGTCTGACCAGTTTAGCATAATGTACAAGTAACATGCCATAAGGGACAGAAGCGACCATCAGGTCTCGCAGCAATTTCCCGCTTTTGTTGGGGCGCCCGCTGTCCTACTGGTCCAGGCACATACCACATAGGCTCTGTGTAGCTCTGGTCCAGAGAGTCATTGCTCGCTGACGCTCTGACAGGTGGCTGACTCAAAGACTAGACCAGGATTTCTGTACCCCTACGAGGGCTCAACTTCAGTCAAAATAAACTAATCCAGTAAGACTCCCTAATCGGGAGATAAGCTACCGTCAGGTACTTATGTTGTCTGCAAACTCATGGTGGTGCTATATAGGTTGTGGTTTGCCAGCCAAGGAGCGTGTGTGCAAAGTTTGGCATGGATAGAGGCAATGGTGCCGGAGATAAGAGTAGCGCCAAAAGTATGATGTGATGTGACGTGACGTGACGGACAGACGGACGGACAAACGGTGGAGCTTTTCATAGTAACTTGCGACCTGACGGTCGCAATTATTTTTGTCATGAAATAAAATGCACCCACCTCGAGCCACCGCAGACACAACCTGGAAATAAGTGGCGGTCGAGTTGGATGCGTATTTCATGAAAAAAATTCATAAACCTTGTTCTTTTTAAAACTATTGACCACCTCCCAACCCTCTTGACTTGGAAGGGTCTTCTGAGGTCTGTGAAAAATGTATTTTCTGTTTTGTAGACAAGATCAGCACCATTAGAGCACATACAGTCTCTCCACCTCTGCCTTTGATCCCCTCCATGGCTGTCACCTGCACTTCAATCCTGTGTCTTTTTCATCACTCAGTGAAATCAAATGGTTATTGAACTCAAAACCTCACCCTGTCCCACAGATGCTATCCCCACTCACCTCCTTAAAGAGGTCTGGGAGAAAGAATTGCAGTCTTACCTCAGGTGTTGTACCACAAAGAGGTTGTGGCACAATTAACCTGGACTAATCTAACTAATCTGGGTACCTAACCTCTGTTAACAAACTACAGGCCTATTTCAAAGCTTCCGTTCATTTCAAAAATCCTTGAGAAAACTATACTAACACAATTTCTACTGTACATGTACCCAGCATTTAAAAAATCACACCCGTGTGAACTGAGCGGTGGTTTACTGTACTCTACTGTACCTAACTGTACTGTACTGTACTTATTCTGTGTTCTATATCTATGAATTCTGTTGCCCCCCCCCCCAGGCTAGTCTCAACAGCACCCTCTTCCTTACGCACCCCCGTTTCAAAGTACTGAGTCAGCATTGTTGAGGGTTTTTAATTATGTGTTATCGGACATTGATTCTAGTGACTCTGCAATTCTGTTTATTGCTCAGAGCTTTGTGTTAGTTTCATGGGGACACTGATTGGTTCACATCCTATCTGAGAGATGCCTTTATTTCCACACATTTGGACTACTGTAATGCACTCTATGCTGGCTTAAATCAGGCCTAAATTGCACGTTTACAGTTACTGTAGTCTAGAATTCTGCGGCAAGGCTCTTAACTGCAACCCACAAGTGACCATATTACAGAGATTCTGGATACTCTTCACTGGCTCCCTGTTCACTTCAGAATTGTTTTGAAGATTGTATCCAAGGTCATTGCGGTTTGCTGAACAGCTGAAACTTGTAGTCCCAAATAAAAAGACACTTTTAAAGACCAGAGGTGACTTTTCAGTAGTAGTCCCCAAATTAGGAAATGAGCTGCCCTCCCATATCTGGCCCCCACCGTTGAGACATTTAAATCTAGCCTTTTTCTCACTTTTATACAGTGGCTTTTGATCCAGTTTGAGAGTTTTGTTCTATAGTAATGCGTTTCTTTTTTCATTGGTTTATTTTGTTTCTTACTTTACTGGGTTTCTTGTCGTTGTTAAATGTTTTAGCTTATGTAGTGTATTTTTTTCTTTTTACTTGTGCAGTACTTTGGTAACCCTGCATGACGTCTGCCCTGAACTGTCCCTGTAGGCTGTAGTAGCACACCTTTTGGTCTCCACCAGAGCCTTTTATCTCCCCCGGGACAGCCTTGGCATGTGCCTCAGTGTCATGGGCCATAAAATTCCTCTTCTTCCTGTTCAACAGGGCTATAATGTCCCTACTGATCCAGAGCTTGTTTCGTTGTTGTAGAAGCTGTGTCGCTTTTTGAAGGTGTGCTCCTCACAGAACTTGATGTAATGTGTGTAATACACTGGCAGAGTCCATCGATTTCGTAACCGTGTGCCCTCATGAACATGTTCCAGTCTGTTGTCCTGAAACACTCCTCTGGCTCCTCCGCCATCAGCGTCACAAGGGGGGGAAAAGTGGGACTGAGTTACTAGGGCCCAAGGTGGAGGGGCCTTAATTATTTTATACTAAATGTGTGCAAATCTTTGAATATATGTATTTTTAAGCAAACATTTGTAACTCAAATTTTGCTTCTGGGGGGTCCCTGGAACTAAATATTTTGAGATGGGGGTCCGTGGCCAAATGCATATCATTTTGGTGGTCCTTCACATGAAAAGACTTTTTCACGATTTTTCAAAAATAGCAGATCTACAAGCTCGCAGCGCACATAGATATCTGCTATTTTTCAATGGTTAAAGCACAAAATAATGCGTAATAATGCATTCCCTGTCTAAATGGGTTAAACCCCCTCCCCCTATGAAGAACGTTCATGGGGGGGGCCCACAGTGAATCCTTGTACCCAGGGCCCAGAATTTGGTGCAACGCCCCTGATCATGTCCAACCACTGCTGGGACTGGCCAGTGTGGGGGGGATAGCCCTACAGTATGCCTCCTTTAAACAGTCATGCATAGCAGCAGGTAATAATGGATGTGTTAGATGTACAGTATGTGTGCCAAGCATTGGCAACACTGTTGACTGTTGTCAATACTAGGAAATTATCTCACTAACACACCCATTATACATTTTATTAGCTGCAGCTGCATTGCTTATTAAGGCCAGACCAGCCTACCATGTTTGTACCCTTCTGTGGTCTTGAACCTGTACAGGAAAACAAACTGCAAAATCTTCTTAGGGTTCCATTCCCTCTTAAACAGTTATACATAGGCTATGTTATGCTTTTCCCTGTCAATATGGTGATCTTTGTAGTCTTCATGAATCCAGAATAATATATCTTTCCTAAGTAATAGATACTGTTCAATGGAATTCCCCCAGTTTTTGATAAAAAGCTGCATTTCAAGGAATTTGGGGTGGAACAAATTAACAAGAAACGAACACTTCCCTTCAAGACATTAACAGTGAAGTGAATTTGGAACCGTCCCAAATGCTGTGGGAGAGCTGTACCTTGGCCAACAGTATGAGATGGACAAGGGTGTACTGTATGTAATGTAACTGCATGTGTGACGCACAGCGTTGCTGGAAAAACTAATCCAATTGCTGCCATATATTCCCATAAAGCTTAAAATGTTTTAATGAAAATACTTTCAAATAACTTCCAAAAATTAGCTAATATAAAACCACCTCATGGCAGAATGAGTTTAGTAAGAATGCTTCCAAATCTGTTACAGAGCCTGTGACAGTGTTTGTCAAAATATGAGATGAAATGAAACATAAGTGTGAATGGTTGTCTGCACATTTTAGAAGTGAGTGCTGCTGGCCAATTTCACCTTTTATTTATACCTTTTTATTTTTTTAACCATAGACCATTATTGGCCCTATAAACTTGAATGATTAGACTACTTCTATATACTTGACTATACTTTCACATTGGAGTCATTAAAATCACTTATTGTTGGCAAGTAACACGGTGGTACAACAACTAAAATGTGGCTCATGCTACACAAACTGCTGTATGTGAGAGTTGAAGAGACAATAAAAAAGGGCCATTCTTAACTCATAGCACTCTATGCTTAAGTCAATGAATGAACAGCCATACAAGACATGAATTAAAAGATAAACGTAATAATTTAATATAATCTGCTATGTAAACACAAAATAGTTAGATATCTATGTACAGTACAATCTACAAAGATTTCACACAATTTAGGACACAATATTGGTCCTCTGTAACATTCGTCAAGAAAGAGATTGTAATGTTGAGTGACATATGCCTAAATACAAAACAGAGAAGAGATGGGATTTAGAGACAGAGCGAGAGACGGGAAGAGAGAACCTTACAATGAACTTTTCTTTGGCTCAACACCACACATACAGTACAGTACAGTACAGTACAGTACATATCCAACAACTGGGGCCAGAGACCTGCAATCCATGTGTTGTAAGTATAATATCGTAACTGTGAACCTACTGGAGCCTCCACTCATTTCAACAGCTGCTTCCCTGTCTGTCCAGCTGTCCTGTGTCTAAACATCACTGTGTCCTTCTGCTGAGTCACACATATGGTACTGATCCTTCAGATTAGACTTTCCTCCCTCAAGCTCCACTCTTTCTAGAAACACAGTAACATACGCCCCATTATACTTGTTGTACGATGGATTGCGAAAGTAGATGTTCTGCAACACATTGTGAGCTTGTAGATCTGCCCCTTTTTGGAAATCAAAAGGTTTGAAATAGTTAACCAAATAAACAATGACGTCTCTGTTTGTGCAAATAATGAAACTTATTTTTTATAGTGCCAAGTGCAAATAATGGAGAAAAGAAACGTGTAGATTGGCTATTTTGCGATGTGTCGAACGGACAAAGTACACAAGGCTGTGTGGTTAAAGCAGCACAAAGTAGCATTTTTTCATCAATAAAATATATATTTGTCCAATCAGTATGGTAGAATACAGTATGTTAAACAATATGTACAGTAACTTATACAATTGGGGTGGTTGTATCTCGTCTCCCTGCTCTTCTATTGAGACATTTAGATCACGTCAAAGGTCATGTCTCACCTAGACACAGGATCTAACACGAATTGTGACCTAAAGGACAAGATTCAATTTATCCCCATAGCAAGCAGGTCGGCTCTATTAGCTCAATGGTAAAAATGACTACACTTCACAGGAAACCGGGTTCAAATGCGGGGTAGAAGAGGAAGACACTGGTAGCCAAAATGTGATGTTGCATAGCATTATTATGTAAATGTTATACACATACATTTGTTGTCTCTGGTGCAGGACAGAAATACATTTTATCAAAAGCTAAAATACACAAAACAGCTCGCTGCTCCAAAAATATTACTGTGCAAATACACAAGTAAAGAACGTTTCAAACACGTGTGGTCTTCATCAGGTGATGAAATGTTGTTGAACCAGTAAGATCTTTACATTACTGTACACAATGGTTAAGTTTTACAGACTAAGATCACTTCATAAAAGTGAGGTAAGTGTCATATTTATGATAATGCCAAGACATCTTGTTCTGTCCCAAATCACTAATGGTCACAGATACTCTGAAAAACTTTTCTGTGAAATGAGCTAGTTCCAGGCCCATCTTTCTCCTGCTGTACTCTCTAAACAATGTACCTCAAGCCAACTGGTGTTTAACATTACTTAGCCAAACTCTTTCTCACAACACCATCCATACTACACCGACTGTGCTTTGAGCTCTTTCTGAGCAAAGAATAATCTTTACTAAACATTATTACACATGAGTCTATAGGAAATGTTTTTGGAGATGGCGGCCAAAAAGTTGCATCGCTGACACTAAGATGTTACATCTTGCTTAAGTCATAGAACCAAAATGGATTTGAGCTCAAATGCTGAAACCAGGGCCACTGAATGAATGGCCCCGTACAGAACATCACTACGCAATCTCTTACGAGCGGCTTCTTCCTCCGCTGTCATACCCAAGATGGCGCACTGCTAGAAATGTGGCAAACTGCGGTACATCAATGCAGCCAAGATTAGGATCGCACAGATGAACCTTTCATTTCCTTCGTCTACTTGTGTCGCCCCCCCTCAGGAGGACGATGTGCCCGCTCGCATGATCCTGAACAGGGCGTTGACGTTGTTGCTCTTGATGGCGTCTCGACACGCAGAGATCACCTGGTTCTTAGGCTTACCCACTGAAAAGATGAAATGAGAGAGAGAGAGAGAGAGAGAGAGAGAGAGAGAGAGAGAGAGAGGCAGTGAGCGGAGGCTGGTACAATCATTGTCATCACTGGACTGACAGAGCTCAATTATATCTACATTAATCCAGAAAGCAAACAACCCTTCAACTCAACCCAAACTATCTCAAACTCCCTTTCTTTTGGGTTGTAGTAGATATATTATCATGATTGATTATGTGTGACGTTATTAGTTCTTATGATAGACCAACACCTAATACATTGTCTTGTCTCCTCATTTTCTCATTGATTGATCTGAATTCCTCCACAGGGTTCTCTCTAAGAGGTTTGAGAGCCCCTGACTGTCTCTCTATCAAAAGCAAAGTATTATCATTATGGTGACGGATCATATGTAAGGAACAACACAATGTACATGGCCATCTGTTAACGAACACACACACTTTAAAGTCTGATGACAGCCTAGGCCTCTGTGTATACTTAGTCTCACAGAATTGAATCAGGCACAACACACAGATATAAACACAGCAAGACAAACGTATCAAAATGTATCCCAATGTCCTGGCCTACCTCGGAGTCTTCCAGCCCTCTGTATGGCCTGGTTGACAGACTTGAGACAGGCCAGTAGAGCGTTGTGGTTGTTGGATCGGATCTTGTACTCATTGACCAAGTCTCTGTTCAAATCATATAACTCTTTGTAACGCTTCTTCGTATTCACCCTTCAGTGAGGAGAGAGGGAGAAGACAACAAAAAGGGAGACAGTCACCAATTAGTCCTGTCACAATTATTACATAATCACCTAATCACAATTATTTTAGATAATCTCAATTATTTCACATAATCGTCATAATTGTTCCACACATTTTCAAACATAAAAAAATAAATAGAAGAAATAGCAGATCTACAAACTCAGGATGCGACACATTGTGAGGCTATAGATCGGCTATTTCCAAATTTGTATTAATTTTTAAAGTATAAAAATATTAAGCATTCATTTCTTTGCATATTTCAGTTATTTGTCATATTCTTGTGGATTCTTTGTTTACGAAGCTTAACGATTAATTGTCATACGTCATTCTGATTATCGTGGCAGCCATGAAGTGACTTGAACTGAACACCCGTTTCTGGTGATACTAATGACTGTAATACTCCACGAATATTAATGAGCCTGGGCCTGGAATGAATAGGTAGGTTTCAGGCAGAGTTGTTCAGGCAGAACAATCAATAAATCAATATGCTTTCCCACTGCACCGTGCTGTATGTTAGTTCTGTCAAGGTGCTGGCTTGGAACAGTGGTTCTCAACCTTTTCAGGCTGCGACCCCCAAAATAATCATATTTTAACTGGGGACATTTTGTACTATAACATGGTTCTATTGTGAAAATATCAGATCTACATGCTCACAGCATCAACAGGGTAACTGATCTACAAGTGAACATGTACTGTAGATCGGCTATTTTCACAATTTCTGCCACTAATATTAGAACATTTGGCCAAGGTTTAATTTGTCATTTTAGAGGTATTAAAAAGTCCTTAAATTATCACTTTAGAAATGTGCAGATACCCTAGATAGGCCTACACTTAAACGTTGTTGGTTTGTTTACTGTTGAGAGAGAAAACAGTGTTGCACATTAAGTTAATCATCCAGGGGCCGTCCAGTGGCCTACTGGTCAAGGCGCATACCACATAGGCACCGCCACATAGGCATGGTTGCCGTGGGTTCCCTGGTTCGATTCCCGATCTGGACGACCTTTGCTGCATGTCACTCCCCATCTCTCTCTCTCCCCATTTCCTGTCAGTCTACTGTATACTATCAATAAAGGCATAAAAGCCAAAAAAAAAATAATAATCATCCGGGGCAGGAACCCCCCAAAATAATTTGGGGACCCACAGGTTGAGAACCACTGGCTTATGAATGACACAAAAAGATTATTTCAATTCGTCCGCCATGAATGGATGAGTTGATGTTGTCCAGTAATACAATAATACATAATCAGGATGCGCTTATATTTTGCTAACACATGTACCATCCTGTGTGCTGTCCTGGTACTTTTGCAGTGGGAAAAGGCTCTGTGTTTACACTGTGAACATAGTATACTATAATCTATTGGTTTTCACTCACATGTCCCCCATGAGGCGAGCATCCTCTGCCTGGACCAGCATGTTCCTGATATAGTTAGAGTGGTCAGCCATGGCTGCTGTTAACTTCTGATGGACAGAATGGAACTCATCCACCTAGATGGATGGAGGGAAACATAATGTGGGCTCACAGTATGTTAGGATGGACCGTGTCTTCTGTCTCTTCATTTGATTGATTGAAGACTTTATTAGAAGTTTGCATAGGAAAAGGTACAGTTTCATGACAGTACAGTTCACTGGTACAAGGTCTACTAAAAGGAGATCCATGAAAAGACTAAGCTTATTTCCACTGGAAACCATTTAAGTATCTCATATAACATTGAATGACAGACAAATAGAACACAGTACTATGCAGTAGATATGTAAAGAAAAACTAAAAAGAAAACAGTAAATCTAAACAAACAGTATATACAAAGAAGGGACAGGGGAGGGTAGGGTTGGGCTAGGTTCATTTTTTTACCAGTTGCGAACGGCTGCTGCCTGTAAGTGGTTTTTCAGGGCAATTTTAAAGGATGCTAGTGATCCACACTCCTTTATGGCCTTTGGTAAGGCTTTCCACATTTTGGTGGTATAGCAGAAAAACGAGTTTGACCCTTTGTTGGTTTTTACTCTGACACGTTAACTTTTCCACAGGATGTGATGCAACTATCTCTGGTGCCATAAAATCAGATTTTGTGCAGATGCAGATGTAATTTGAGAATCCGATATTTTATTTTATTTTTCCCCCTCTACATTAGACATTTATTTTGATAGACAGTGCAGAGAGAGACAGGAAAGCTGAGAGAGAAGGGGGTGTTGAAGACATGCACGTATTACTCAGAATGTTTCTTAACTATACTGTCCATGCCTAACAGAAACAAACTCTACAGTATTACCTGTATGCTTACAAGATCATCGGACTTCCCACACCCATTCTTACTGATATGAACAATAAGGCCATCACACGCTTAGCACTCTCAATAACAAATGACACTGATCATCCTCTGTATCGCTACTTCGAACTCATGCCATTGGGGCGAAGATACAGAACACTGAAGTGGCACAAGTTTCTGTTTAGCAGGAGTGTTGTCCCCTCAGCCATCACTGCACTAAACAAACTGCCTCGCTCTTATCGTTGGTTTGTGCCATTCCTGTCTCTCTCTCTACAGAATTTAAATAGAAATAGAAATTCTCCTTAAATCCTTTAAAAAACATGACAACAGCACAGGTAAACAGACCTCAGTCAGTGTAGTGCGTAACTCCTCAAAGTAGGCAGGGAAGTCTGCCTCTGCTGATAGGTCCTCTATAGCTAGAAAGGAGGCTAGTGATTGGATCAGATCTCCTGCCAGGTCGATGTCATCTGTGCTCAGCGTGATCTGATTGGAGAAAATAGTAACTGATTCGTTAGCTGGCCCAATTTTATGTCATCTAACATTTGAAACTACATTTTAATGTAATTATTTTATTGTAAAATGTGTATAGAGCTGGTTCAAAGTATTTTACTAAAACATTGTTAAAGTAAAACATTGTTGAGTAAAAACCCTCAAAGACAAAAACAAGAAATATCCATTTCAGCAATCAGGCCACATGCATAGATGCTCAAAAAAGATGACTTGCCCTAAAACATATGACTAATGTAATGACGAAGCAAGTAACTAAGAAAAAAGCTGTCATTTACTCAAGTTAAATATTTGGAACATTAAAAAACAGTAAGAACGAAGTACTTTTAATTTGTCATTATACACGTGTCTGTTCCTCTACCATACCTGTCCATTGCTGGCCATGCTAATAGATAACAGCCCTCCAGCCCGTAGTGAGGTAAAAGTGATATCAGGACTGTCTATCCCTTCTGGAAGTAGGAAGTTCTGATTCAGCCACATGACCACCTGTACACACATACAAACACACACACATGAACACCCTGCATCTTGGTCACATACACATGTACGAAGAATACGTTAAGTTCTCAATACATTTACAAAATGTAGTTACAGGACAAGTGAGGGATACACATTCATACACACTGAAATTCAAGATGCAAGCTCTACAAGCTGCACAGTTCACCCACAGCATTCTGTGGTTGGTTACCGAACTGCCGAGTCAAAAGTCTTACAAGAGGGCACCGAAGAGCTAACATTAGTCATTCAATTCCCTCACACATTGTAGCAGCTTACCCGCTGTGGGCGATCATTGATGCTGAAGGAGACCCTGCCGGTAGGCCGGGCAGCCGAGGGGTCCACTGCCATGTCATACATGGAGAAACGAGGCAACTGCCGTGTGATCTCAAACACATGGAACTGGGTACTGGAAAGACAGTGTCAGATACATTTGTATACCAAGTTTATGTATTTTTATGCATCCTGGTTCATGGGAGATGTTAGGCTATTTTCAGAGGTTTTATCAAAACAACATTGGGTATTAGATACATAGTATTAACATCCTCAGTGTTATTTGAACTCTGAGAGCAATTGTATGTACACTCTTGAGTTACACAAAGATATTAATTAGCATGCCACATATTTGTTTAGACCGGTTAGCCCGGTTATAACAAAGGCAGTCAATTCCCTAGGACTGCAATGGAAGGGCCACAATAAGCTACAAGCTTTATTGAGTTTTTATCCTTTTGATAAAGGTGGAGTCTACAGTATGTATGCATGTATTGTACATTATGTATTTCAATGTCAATAAAGATGTCATAGTACCTGGTTTTCCCTCCGACAAAGGCTTTTATATGCAGGTCCACTGGTATATCTTTGGGGGGTACGATGGGCACTCTAACACAGCCTGACAGGTTCTGGGCACTGGGGTGGACCACGTGGCTCTCTCCCTCAAAGATCCCCTCAGCAAAGATCAGCACCGCCCGGATAATGGTTTCTGTAGAGAGAGGATATCAAGTTAATGACCACATTAATGGATTAGAATCTAACGCAAAGTCACATATTTAAAGCATTTTTTACCCTCTTGAGAGAGGTGAAGTGTGGCACTTTCCGGAGAAGAAGTGAATATCGATTTCATTGTGCTCTGAAATCTTAGCACTGAATACGCTTACCATTTGGCGTGGAGATACTGAGTTCTATATGAGCCTTCTGGGCCTCCGTAGCAGGTTTAACTGACAGGGCTGTTTGGAGTTGAGTGTTGGCAGGTATAACACCCACCCCACTGGATGTTTCCGATACCCCCTGAAAACCAAAACGCAATGTGTGAATGTGGGTGCATGCCCAAGGTGATCACTCCCACTCCCCAAACTACGTAGATCTGCATATATGGCATATACCTTGGCGTTCTCTTCATAGTTGCGTAGCTCCAGCAGTAGGTTCTGTCTGCGCTGGCTGAGTTCTCTGACAAGGTCCTGTTCTACACTGGAGTCCATTAGATTCCCCTTTAGCTCCTTACTGGCAGGCAGGTAGCCACGTACTACAAGAATGCAAAGAGGTGACATCATCAACATGCATCCTGCATTGGCATAACTGCCATGTGTAAATGGATCTCACATGCATTGAAGTCCAAATCCAACAGTTGGTTGGTGGTCCAAAGACACATTTGCTGTCTCATTAAAAACAGACAATGTGAACTGTGCCTTCAGTCCATGATGTGCTATAAGTATGAACAGAGATATTTGTGCATGATTTCTAAGAAAATGGGAGACATGCTATGCTGGGTGGGTGGGTGTAGAGGTGGTCTCAAAGCATACCCTCTCCTTCTACGGAGGTGCAGATGAGTTGTATCTGCCCATCCATCCTGTAGTCTCCTTCAACTACACCAGCCACGGAGGATGAGAAGTTGTCTTTGAAGATAACCTCACCGGTGCGGTCGCTTCGAGCATCGATCTGGAACATTCAGGAATGTGATCATCAAAGTCAGTAAAGCATAAATTGTTTATCAACAGGCGTGCCGTGCACTGAGGCTCCAGCCACAGCCCTCATCCAATGCCATTTTGACTATGCTAGCACTTCATGGTAGGGCTGTCACGATTATGGCATTTTACATGACTATAAATTTTCTCTCAAATAATTGCGATTAACGATTTAATTGTGTTTTTGTCGTTGACAATTACGTTTCTGTTTGGCTTTTAGGCTTTGAAGTTGCACATGGTAGATATGACACATAAACTAAATATACAAATAAATTACTGACATATTTGACAACTTTATACTTAAAAAAGAACATTGATAGTGGAAATAGCCGATCTACAAGCTCACAACACGTTGCATCATATTTCCACTATTTTTTTTACATTCCAAAATAATATAATTCCAAGCAGTGGTCACATAATACATTCCTAGTTCCCACATTCCTGTTTATTGGACTATGCAGTTGACAGGAGCAACCATGTGATCAAAATTGTTTTATTTGAGCCAGTGTACTAAACCATCTACAATTTGACACACTCTTTTGTCTTTTGCCACACTGAAGTCCTGGGACTGTGCTCAAACATTGTTACATTGTGCAAATTAATTTATGAGACCGGGAAGCCTGTGTCAGAGATGGCCCTGACAGTCTTCATGACTTTGAATATGACACACCACTAAATTTGCATGCAAGATCGCAGTAACACTGTCATAGACAGTTTGTCTGACTTTGTCTGACTTTTGCCGACCTGAGTAGCATACACTATAATTGCATACTGCCACTTACTGGTGAATATAGGTATGCATGTTGGGAAACTGTGCACAAGAACAAAGTGGCTGCCAAACATAGATGGATGATAACTGGACATGAATATTTGAATTAAAATATGTATTTGTTCATAATTATTAAAACATTTTAACTTAATTTTTCATTTACCCCCAAAGTAAATCCTGCAGGCCAGATTAGACCATTTCGCAAGCTGCCAGTTTGACAACACTGAAGATCAACAGTTATGGTATTCATATCAATAAGCGCCATATTGGGTCCTACAGAAACATTGGTGACTGACAACATGAAAGTAGGGAAATAAAGACCTATAAAAAACATTATAGAAATGATAGAGGGATACAGGCCTAATTCAAAGTGGTAAAGAAGCTCAGTTGGGATATGCAAGATTTATATATGAGACCCCCAGGAGATTTTGCAATAGCCATTAGCCAACCAAGATAATAGGACTATAAATTATCTGCTGACCTTTCCATTGGACCAGCCAGTGATGAGCTCCACAACTCCATCAGCATTCAGGTCAAAGGCATGGATGCTCATCGCATGGTTCTTGGACTGGACGAGAAGAGAAACATGAAATATTGTTTAACTACAGTGACTATCATGATTCTGGGGAGGCCATTATAGACGAAAATCTTTTTCATAAAATACAAAATATTCTTTAAATTATTAGCAAATTTGACAACACATTGCAGTTACAGTGATTACATCAACAAATGGAAAGACAACATTTGATACAGTATATCTGGATCCTATGATTTTTTTTTTTTTAAAAGACAAGTGCGCTCCTCTGAGCGCAGGTCTCCACCAGGCCGGGTTGTCTGGGCCCACAAAACTTTGGAAGGCAGTTGTAGTCAATTGGAATGGAATATGAAGCATTGGATTGGTACATTTTGATCACATGATCACAAATAAGGTGTGCAGATTTGTGTGAGATCTGGACAGAATTTGTAGGAGCAGAAACAGTGTTTTGAAGAAAATGCAAAATGGTGGATAATCTAGCCTGCAGTATATGGGAGTTGCGTCATGATCCAAGGAATCTAGGGGAAAATATTTTGATTGCCAGACCTATGGTTCAAAACGTGAATTGGGCTCTTATAGCGCCACCATGAGGCTAATTTGAAAAATCCTTCCTTGTCCTGGGAGCATGTGTGCAAGGCACTAGTTGCATGGATTACGGGAGAAGCAAATTGGCATAGTGTAGATACCATAACCCGAAGGACAGTTTACGCACAATTGGCTATTATTTACACTTTACAGCCTTCCAGACACGTGTCGGTTGGAGTGATGGTGAGCATAATATTATGAATTTTAAAACAAAAACATGGCCAATGTGAAAGATATTCAGGAATTGAGTTCCTTGGCATGCTGGCAGTGAAATTGAACATTCACTGGTGTAGTAGTTTGTGACTTGGGAGAGATGTTGGGTCTAGGGGCACCCAAAGAATATAACCTCCTCACTGCATAGCCTGGTGGAGATAATGAATGGCTCTGACTTGCATTACCTTGATTCTCCAGTAGCGGGCGGTGCGGTCATAGACCCCCACAGTACCATTGGCCAGGGCATAGCCAAATCTGCTGCCATGCATATGGCAAAGTGAGGTCACCGCCTGTACAGAGAGAGAAGAATACAAAATGCATTACTCATGTGTTGCCGATTTGTAATTTTGCTTCAGCATAGTAAAGCAAGATAGCCTCGCATAGCCAGACAAAAAATCACACTGCCTTGTGTTAGCAATGGCAGATAAGAGTCTAGGGGCCCTATTATGATCCAGGTCTTATGCCTTAACTTCTTTGCCTTTTTTTACTATTTTGTTTTTGTTTTTTACATATTTCAAATAGCTGATCTGCAAGTTCACAACGTGCAGATGTAGATCAGCATTTGAAGTATTTAAAAATGTTTTTCAAAATAGTGAAAAAAAGGTAAAGAAGTTAAGGCATAAGGCATAAGACCTGGATCATAATAGGGCCCTAGCTGCGCTAGGCCAAGTTCAAGATACACAAAGGTAAATATCACAATTATTTGTTTAATAAAAAGTCCATGACAAAAATCATATAGTTGTCATCATTAGTACAACGTCTACAGATTCCCGTCCATAAACCTTAACAGAAAATGTGCCTATTTACCTCATTTTCAGCCATCTCAGATACCAACTCATCCTCTTTGAAAACCCTGATGTCAAAGTCTTCAGATCCTACCAAGAGCTGCAAACAACAATACACAGACATCACCGCAACAATTTATTATGAAGCTTGAACAAATGACTTAGCATCTTCCTCGTCTATGCTTATGGTGCTGGTCTCACCTCATTTTTCCCATCTCCAGTGAAGTCACAGAGGACTAGAGATCTAACATTATCCCCAGTTACCTAAAAAGGGGAAAAAGAGAAGAAAAAAATAATAATGAATAAACAGCACACTAGCTGAAGACATTATTCATCCCATTTATAGGAATTGTTTTCTCTGGACTGAGAGCATACAAAACCAGATTCTTAATAAATTGACATTATGGTTTTATTGCCTAGGCCGACCTCAATGTATTGGAAAAGCCACATAAAGGTTTCTTTAGACTATTTACTCTTTCGAAGGAACACTCACAATCACTTGTGCAGTCATTTTGATATTAAGGAAACATTTAATCTCAGTACTTACTGTCCAGAATTTGTCATTCCCCTCGTAGTCAAAACCCTGTAAGGCACAATTGCCTCCGATGATAGCCAAAGGAGACTGGATGTCTCCTAGTTTCCCCAGCACAATAGCATTGGCCCCATCTGCCACCTAACACACACACACACACACACACACACACACACACACACACACACACACACACACACACACACACACACACACATGAATATACGTGTCATATAGTTTACATATATATATATATATATATATATATATATATATATATATATATATATATATATATATATATATATATATATATATATATATATATATATATGCAGTTCTTTGAGTTTATTGCAGTACCAGCATCAAACACCTTTCCCAACATTACCCCTGCCTCCTCGTTCCTCTATTCTACCCACCTCTCTGTAGAAGATATCAGCATTGTCGTGAACATCATAGGCCAGCAGATTAGTTTGAGATCCCACCAACAGTGTGTCCCCGGTGGTATTTGGTCCCAGTGTCCCTGCAGTCAGACAGGTGACCGCCTGGTTGATGTTGAGCAGAGAGATGTCCGAGTCCTGGTTGCTCTGGCTCAGCCTGTGAGTCACAGGTCTCTGGCCACGAACATGGGGATTGTGGATGAACACCTACAACGAGAGAGGTGAGATTACCTTGTTCACTGTTCAGGAATAATGACATCACCAACATTATCAGTGTTTCCCTTTGCACACTACAGTATGTATGTGCTTTAAGGCAACTGAATTAAAAAGCCAGTGTTTTATTCAATTTAACTTGGGAATCTATTTGAAATTTCCCAAGACTGGCAAAAAACTAAGACACACATTCTGTAACGATTACGGTTATTGGAACAATATAGTTTTGTGATGTAAGCATGGATGATAATGATATGGGTTAAATTATGTAGTATAGTCCTACTTCTGGAGTTGGCATATTTTGTAAGAGTGAGGTTGTCAAAATCGTATTTCACAAAGCTGGATTAAAAGGTTTTTAGCTAGAGTGACAATATTGTGAAAAAGATTATGCATATCCTGGCAATACTGACATAACCACCCTGTCTTCCCCTAACATCTGTGGCTCATCTGCATCCAGCCCAGGGAAACACTAAGATCTACAAGCTCTCAGAAGCTTGTCTATTTTTGGTGCACAACACTGGTGTCCAACTAAGATAACTCATTTCTCACAGTTGGCAATGTTAAAAATGTACTTATTTTCTACCAAATTCCACACATGAAGCCTTGAATTCATGGAGATTTTTTTTCTCTTCTTTTTGTCACTTTCCTAAGCCAATAATGTGATGACCAGGTTATTGGTCAATATATGGACTCAGTTCTTTGAGTCTCCTACTGGAGAGGAGACTCCGCCAGGCGCCAGTCATCAAATTATTGCCTTAGTAATGTGACAAAAACTGTATTCAAGGTAATTCATGCCATGGGGTTAGTAATTAGATATCTTTTGGGGGTCCGGGTGAACTACTCCATTAAGCAAGCTGATTCTCTCTCACCTTCCCTGCTTGCGTAGCTGCAGTGAGGCATGGGTGAACTCCATCGAACTTTCCAATGGTCACCATGCGAGGGTTTATCTTATGGTTCAACTTCAGAGTGAATATGGGGACCAACATGGTGGCTGTATCCTAGACAGAGAGAGAAAGAGAGAGAGAGGGGAAACAGACCAACAATGAGGCTGTGTGTCCTTTCATATTCATTCTATGAAATGTAGTCATTGAACGCAAGTAAGACTGTATGATGAACACAAAGTATAACTCAATGTCAACTTTTTTTCAATTCTGAAATTTTTTTGTTAGAATATAAAGAAAATATATAAAAAAGAAATATATAACAGTTAGTCTTTCTTGATCCAAGGCTAGAAGGTCCGTGAACTGAGCAAATATAGAACTTCCGGTGTCAGAGCTGGCAAATATAAGACTTCCGGTTTGAAGTATTCGCCTTCAAAATAAAATGCTCATAATTAATTCCATTGAAAAACGTTGAATTTGCAAATTATATGCTCATTAAAAATATAAATTAGGCATTTGAACAAAGCCATATAACAAAAAATATGTTTATGTGTAAAAAAAAGTTTTAATAACAAAACATATATCTAAATAGATAAATGCTGTTCACTGGAGTGCATAGCCTTTACAAATTGGACACTGGACAGTAGACGGCTCGCTGCGTCGGCACTTTGAACACACGCACGCGTTCGGGGAGACCTCCTCTACCACACCACACTCTCCGCTAAGCGGGAGAGGTGTAAAATAGAAATTTGATGGCTTTCCAGTGCAGCCACCCGCTCAAAAAAGGGACATTTTCAGACATTTTCAAACTCTAGTTGGCGCTGGAGAGCAGACGGCTCGCTGCGTCGGCACTTTGAACACACGCACGCGTTCGGGGAGACCTCCTCTACCACACCACACTCTCCGCTAAGCGGGAGAGGTGTAAAATAAAAATTTGATGGCCTTCCAGTGTGGCTAGACATAGAAAAAGTACCATTTTCAGACTCTAGTGGGCGCTGGACGGGAGGCCGCTCTCTGCGTCAGCACTTTGAACACACGCACGCGTTCGGGGAGACCTCCTCTACCACACCACACTCTCCGCTAAGCCAGAGAGGTGTAAAATAAAAATGTGATGGCTTTCCAGTGCAGCCACCCGCTCAAAAAAGGCATTTTCAGACATTTTCAAACTCTAGTTGGCGCTGGAGAGCAGACGGCTCGCTGCGTCGGCACTTTGAAGACACGCACGCGTTCGGGGAGACCTCCTCTACCACACCACACTCTCCGCTAAGCGGGAGAGGTGTAAAATAAAAATTTGATGGCCTTCCAGTGTGGCTAGACATAGAAAAAGTGACATTTTCAGACATTTTCAAACTCTAGTTGGCGCTGGAGAGCAGACGGCTCGCTGCGTCGGCACTTTGAACACACGCACGCGTTCGGGGAGACCTCCTCTACCACACCACACTCTCCGCTAAGCGGGAGAGGTGTAAAATAAAAATTTGATGGCTTTCCAGTGCAGCCACCCGCTCAAAAAAGGGACATTTTCAGACATTTTCAAACTGTAGTTGGCGCTGGAGAGCAGACGGCTCGCTGCGTCGGCACTTTGAAGACACGCACGCGTTCGGGGAGACCTCCTCTACCACACCACACTCTCCGCTAAGCGGTAGAGGTGTAAAATAAAAATTTGATGGCCTTCCAGTGTGGCTAGACATAGAAAAAGTGACATTTTCAGACATTTTCAAACTCTAGTTGGCGCTGGAGAGCAGACGGCTCGCTGCGTCGGCACTTTGAACACACGCACGCGTTCGGGGAGGCCTCCTCTACCACACCACACTCTCCGCTAAGCGGGAGAGGTGTAAAATAAAAATTTGATGGCCTTCCAGTGTGGCTAGACATAGAAAAAGTGACATTTTCAGACATCTTCAAACTCTAGTTGGCGCTGGAGAGCAGACGGCTCGCTGCGTCGGCACTTTGAAGACACGCACGCGTTCGGGGAGACCTCCTCTACCACACCACACTCTCCGCTAAGCGGGAGAGGTGTAAAATAAAAATTTGATGGCCTTCCAGTGTGGCTAGACATAGAAAAAGTGACATTTTCAGACATTTTCAAACTCTAGTTGGCGCTGGAGAGCAGACGGCTCGCTGCGTCGGCACTTTGAACACACGCACGCGTTCGGGGAGACCTCCTCTACCACACCACACTCTCCGCTAAGCGGGAGAGGTGTAAAATAAAATTTTCATGGCCTTCCAGTGTGGCTAGACATAGAAAAAGTGAAATTTTCAGACACTTTCAAACTGTAGTTGGCGCTGGAGAGCAGACGGCTCGCTGCGTCGGCACTTTGAACACACGCACGTGTTCGGGGAGACCTCCTCTACCACACCACACTCTCCGCTAAGCGGGAGAGGTGTAAAATAAAAATGTTATGGCCTTCCAGTGTGGCTAGACATAGAAAAAGTACAATTTTCAGACTCTAGACAAGTCCCATTTTCAGTGTGGCCACAGTGGCCTTAATGCCCCAGCTGACACTACCACTTTAATAACTACCGGTAGTAACTGTGGATCTTCCATCATGGGAGAGTATTCGAAGATGAGTATAAGTGCCCCACACAGAAAGAAAAATAAGAAAGATGTCACATATAGTATACCATATTCAGGGTTTATAGGCCTATATGTGTAGATAAGTAGTATACAGTATATGCAACCTAATAAAGCCCTTATATATTGGCATATATGCCAATATATGCCAACTAGATTTTGCTTCTATCCCCGACCAGAAAATGTGTGTAGAAATAATACAATAAACCTCCTATATCCACATACAGTTTAATACATTTGCATTATGCACATGTGAGCTTGTAGATCTTCTATTTTCAAAAGATATTTATTTATGCATTTGAAAACTTGAAATGGGACATTCTGCACAATGAGTAATTTTACTTTTGATACTACAGTAGTAGTAAAATGTCTGAAAATGTCACTTTTTTGAGCGGGTGGCTGCACTGGAAAGCCATCAAATTTGTGCTGACGCAGAGAGTGGCCTCCCGTCCAGCGCCCACTAGAGTCTGAAAATGGTACTTTTTCTATGTCTAGCCACACTGGAAGGCCATCAAATTTTTATTTTACACCTCTCCCGCTTAGCGGAGAGTGTGGTGTGGTAGAGGAGGTCTCCCCGAACGCGTGCGTGTGTTCAAAGTGCCGACGCAGCGAGCCATCTGCTCTCCAGCGCCAACTAGAGTTTGAAAATGTCTGAAAATGTAACTTTTTTGAGCGGGTGGCTGCACTGGAAAGCCATCAAATTTTTATTTTACACCTCTCCCGCTTAGCGGAGAGTGTGGTGTGGTAGAGGAGGTCTCCCCGAACACGTGCGTGTGTTCAAAGTGCTGACGCAGAGAGCGGCCTCCCGTCCAGCGCCCACTAGAGTCTGAAAATGGTACTTTTTCTATGTCTAGCCACACTGGAAGGCCATGAAAATTTTATTTTACACCTCTCCCGCTTAGCGGAGAGTGTGGTGTGGTAGAGGAGGACTCCCCGAACGCGTGCGTGTGTTCAAAGTGCCGACGCAGCGAGCCGTCTGCTCTCCAGCGCCAACTAGAGTTTGAAAATGTCTGAAAATGTCCCTTTTTTGAGCGGGTGGCTGCACTGGAAAGCCATCACATTTTTATTTTACACCTCTCTGGCTTAGCGGAGAGTGTGGTGTGGTAGAGGAGGTCTCCCCGAACGCGTGCGTGTGTTCAAAGTGCTGACGCAGAGAGCGGCCTCCCGTCCAGCGCCCACTAGAGTCTGAAAATGGTACTTTTTCTATGTCTAGCCACACTGGAAGGCCATCAAATTTTTATTTTACACCTCTCCCGCTTAGCGGAGAGTGTGGTGTGGTAGAGGAGGTCTCCCCGAACGCGTGCGTGTGTTCAAAGTGCCGACGCAGCGAGCCGTCTGCTCTCCAGCGCCAACTAGAGTTTGAAAATGTCTGAAAATGTCCCTTTTTTGAGCGGGTGGCTGCACTGGAAAGCCATCACATTTTTATTTTACACCTCTCCCGCTTAGCGGAGAGTATGGTGTGGTAGAGGAGGTCTCCCCGAACGCGTGCGTGTGTTCAAAGTGCTGACGCAGAGAGCGGCCTCCCGTCCAGCGCCCACTAGAGTCTGAAAATGGTACTTTTTCTATGTCTAGCCACACTGGAAGGCCATCAAATTTTTATTTTACACCTCTCCCGCTTAGCGGAGAGTGTGGTGTGGTAGAGGAGGTCTCCCCGAACGCGTGCGTGTGTTCAAAGTGCCGACGCAGCGAGCCATCTGCTCTCCAGCGCCAACTAGAGTTTGAAAATGTCTGAAAATGTAACTTTTTTGAGCGGGTGGCTGCACTGGAAAGCCATCAAATTTTTATTTTACACCTCTCCCGCTTAGCGGAGAGTGTGGTGTGGTAGAGGAGGTCTCCCCGAACACGTGCGTGTGTTCAAAGTGCTGACGCAGAGAGCGGCCTCCCGTCCAGCGCCCACTAGAGTCTGAAAATGGTACTTTTTCTATGTCTAGCCACACTGGAAGGCCATGAAAATTTTATTTTACACCTCTCCCGCTTAGCGGAGAGTGTGGTGTGGTAGAGGAGGTCTCCCCGAACGCGTGCGTGTGTTCAAAGTGCCGACGCAGCGAGCCGTCTGCTCTCCAGCGCCAACTAGAGTTTGAAAATGTCTGAAAATGTCCCTTTTTTGAGCGGGTGGCTGCACTGGAAAGCCATCACATTTTTATTTTACACCTCTCTGGCTTAGCGGAGAGTGTGGTGTGGTAGAGGAGGTCTCCCCGAACGCGTGCGTGTGTTCAAAGTGCTGACGCAGAGAGCGGCCTCCCGTCCAGCGCCCACTAGAGTCTGAAAATGGTACTTTTTCTATGTCTAGCCACACTGGAAGGCCATCAAATTTTTATTTTACACCTCTCCCGCTTAGCGGAGAGTGTGGTGTGGTAGAGGAGGTCTCCCCGAACGCGTGCGTGCGTGTGTTCAAAGTGCCGACGCAGCGAGCCGTCTGCTCTCCAGCGCCAACTAGAGTTTGAAAATGTCTGAAAATGTCACTTTTTTGAGCGGGTGGCTGCACTGGAAAGCCATCAAATTTTTATTTTACACCTCTCCCGCTTAGCTGAGAGTGTGGTGTGGTAGAGGAGGTCTCCCCGAACGCGTGCGTGTCTTCAAAGTGCCGACACAGCGAGCCGTCTGCTCTCCAGCGCCAACTACAGTTTGAAAATGTCTGAAAATGTCCCTTTTTTGAGCGGGTGGCTGCACTGGAAAGCCATCAATTTTTTATTTTACACCTCTCCCGCTTAGCGGAGGGTGTGGTGTGGTAGAGGAGGTCTCCCCGAACGCGTGCGTGTTTTCAAAGTGCCGACGCAGAGAGCCGTCTACTGTCCAGTGTCCAATTTGTAAAGGCTATGCACTTCAGTGAACGGCATTTAGCCTATCTATTAGATGTTAAAAGAAAAGTCATTAAAACGTTATTTTTACACAGAATCATTATTTTCGTTGTATAGCTTTAATTAAATGGTTAATCTATATTTGTAATGTGTATATCACAAATTATTCGTTTTTCAATTACGTTAGGGGTACTCGCCACCGGAAGTCTTATATTTGCTGACACTAAATTTGTTCACGGAACATAGCCAAGGCTAGAGGCTTTATTCCCGAACGGAAACAACCAGAGGCTCCCATGGAAGAGTCCTGTTGCCTAGCAACAGAGCGCTGCATGCTAAACCAAAGCTTTTCACCTGGGTAATCTAATCTCCCTGTAATTTCCTCTCCAGTCTCCAACACATTGCTATCACAATACTATCCCTTTCCCGGATGATTACCAAATATGTATAATATATGATCTTAGTCTGATAATACATCAGCTTATTTTTGCTAGTTGACGTTGAGTACTTGTTGCTAAACCAGGCTATCGAGAGACACCCAGGGTCGCTAACCATCCACACACTCATAAAAACACGATGCAAGTCAGTGAAATTATGTAAATATCTCACCAATGTCAGCTCCTATTTTCAGCTGCGTGGGGTTCTAGAGAGACAACAAGCTAGAGGTATAATATTATAATATTATATAAGGCTTTAACGCTGAATAACGAGAATCAATCCTCTTGATGCTGTCAACAAGCACTTCCGACCCAACATTTTCAAAATAAAATCGCATTCTACTTTTAATCTTGTGAGTACAGCGCATGAAACATCTGAGCGAGTCACGGGTGCCCTCTGCTGGTAAGATGGGGGAAAGCTTAGCAGCAGAGTTCTCAAATAGTTTGCAAGAAAGAACGCATCAAGTGCACCAGTGGGGGTCCGCATACGGAGGGAGGTCCGCTGGACCGCTGTCAAAGCACAGCCCATGCCCACCACGTTCTCATTCAGAATCAGAACAGCGCGAGCTAGAGGCGCAGCTGGAACTAACAGAACTGGATGTCATGAAGTGAAGACAAGTGAAGTTAGTAAAGTGCAGTGAAGTGAACATATGAACTGACATTTACAGGGATTTTCCCAAACGTCACGTCTCTCTTGTCTTTCTCGACTCAAGGCAAAGGTAAGGTTTGAATTGTGTATTCGTTCCTTCTCTTTTGAGACTATTAGGGGCATATAGCCTATATGGTAAGTTCTAGTTTGTTATTATTGTGATGTTTAGCCTATAGCCTACTATCTTAGTCGCAACATATAATGTATGACAGATTGGGGATAGGATAATGGATAAACTAACGTAATCAATTTGAAACCTTTCTGTGACAGTTTTTATGACCTGCATGCATGGGGTCAAATAATTTTGGTTTCCACTATGGTTGTTTTGGGGACCCAGTGATGATCAGAATTCATTGCATTCAGAAATAAATATGGGCTGGAGAGTATAGGCTATTGCATTTTTAATATCAATAAATACAGTAGCTTCCAGTATGTCTGTATTCTGAATCTGAATTACTTGTACAGTTGACACATAATATTGCCCAAACTGAGCCCAATAAAAAAAACATCATCAACAAGTTTGAGATATTCTCTCTCTAATCTATGCCTATACTGTATCTGTTCTGTCTCAGGTCTGTGTTGTGGTCCATGGGTGCTATGGTCCCACGGTGCTTAATTATTAGCCTGCTGGGAACTTGTTGTTTGGTTGTGTGTATCGCCTGGAGCTTACGTAGGTGTAGGCTACTGGCAGATCTGTATCATGATCACACACACTTGAAACTCAAAGTAAATTAACAGTGGTATGTGTGTGGCTCAAGTCACTATGTCAGAGTGGGTCAATATCTCATTCCCAATTGTGATTAGTTGCCCGGTTTTTGTGGCATCTTCATTCAGTCAGTGCAGTAGGCCTACTTTGGTTTCATCACCAATGTTCTGGGCACTAGAAACACTAGACTTATACAGTAGTAGGCTACACTACATTCCCCATGCCTGTCCTTCCCCTCCCATCACCTCCCTTGCAGTAGGGAGGTGCTGAGTGCACCAGTCGGAGACATTCCCAGTTCCATTTAGCTATTTCTCCTCCACCTCCCATTTTCTTACTCACTTCTCTTTTCTATCTCCTCCTCGTGTGAATTTGGTAGGGGTGTGGGCACTGATGCATGCAACAAAGAAGAAGCATTTTCTACATATTCCTCAGTAATTGTGTAAGTTTGCTGTGTTGTACTTTTTGCGCAATTGGCTGCCAAGTAACTCTTGGTGAGAGTGGTGAACCGTTATCCACTGCCTCTGTAACAGCCCGGCTGCATTCCCCTTCACCTCTCTTTTGTTATTGTTGCTATGCAACAGTTCATATGTTGCCCTGCAACATATTACATGTCAGAGAACAGAATAAGAGTTTCACTACTATGTTATCAACAGTAACAATAGAGGTTTCAGCTAGGGCCGGGGGGCATCATTCATGCTGTTCCTTAGGAGATGCTGGGCATCATTTATCCTAACAAATGTGTGCAGTGTTGTTTCTTTAAACTTCATTACCACTACCCTTGTGGGTGGGCTAATCCAAGGAATTTGCACAAAAAAGTGCTTAAAAATGCTTTGCATGTATATTGTGTTGCGTGAAATGCATACTGTCTTTGTAGCAGGATGTGTGAGCAGGATATGCACATGAATTATTATTATTTTATTAGTGTAAAACAAGCTCAATCAGTTCTCATGCCAGTTTCAGGTTCAGGTAAAGTATGAGATAAAGCCCAAATACACCTGCTTACATTCCTTCTTGTTAATCTGAACACATTGAACTCATACTGGTATTTCTATGCAGACCAAAGGCCCCGGCCCTAGCCAGCAGGGTGTTGGGAAATGTTTCCAAGTCCATTTAGGAAGTTGCTTTGAACTGGCACAAGTTAATAGCCTTCTTTATTACCTACCTAGATGAACATGCACACACACAATGCTTCCCACCTTACCCAAACACACTAGTTATCAGGGCCATCCCACGGGTCAGCTTTGGAATGTTTGCTCTGCTCACTGGCACATGGGGGGTGGGGGCCGATAATAGCAAGACGGCGAGGGTGAGATGAATCGAGACAGTGAGTGTGTTTGTGGACATGAACAGTGTGAGATATGTCAGTACAGTAGGAAAAAGCAAGAGCAAAGTCACTGTGTAAGCAAACAGACGAAGGATAAGAACCAGGAACGCAAAGGCTGGATGAATACACAGAACGGAGAGAAACAGAAAGTGCCCATTCTTCTCCTACCACTAGTCTATTGATCTTTCAGCTGTTAGCCTAAGAGTAAGAACCAAGTGAAACTGTAAAACATTACCTGTTTTATGGTTAGCATCCACAAATCTCTGAATGTGACTAGTAAATGAGCTGGAGTGAAAAAGCAAGCATACGATTTAGATGTTTTGTGAAAATGGCCATTTAGCATGAAATAAAGTGACAATATGTGTGCAAATGTGACAATATCGACATATAACAATTAACAAACATCGATGTGTGGTCCATATAGATAATATGATGACACTGGAAAGACATAACACCCAGTCATAGATTCATACTGATGAACAGGTTACTTTATTCCTTGGTTCTCAAAATGTTATCTTGTTCTCTGTGTTTATCCTGCTGTTACCAGATAACAAAATCATGGGTTCTGGTTTTGTTTGGTTCTTGGTCTGCTCTCTGGACAAAGAACGTCTGAATTTCACAGGAATTAAGGAAAATTGGCAGAGCAGCATCCATTGTAATACAGTGTGAGAGATAGTGATTGGAACAGATAGAGGAAGCCTTTATTGATACAGATGGTGCAGGGATTTCTGGGTAACGGACAGAGACAATCCACTTCCTGTTTCCCTGGCAAGAATGAGACAGACTGCAGAGGTGTGTGTGTGTGTGTGTGTGTGTGTGTGTGTGTGTGTGTGTGTGTGTGTGTGTGTGTGTGTGTGTGTGTGTGTGTGTGTGTGTGTGTGTGTGTGTGTGTGTGTGTGTGTGTGTGTGGTGTGCGTGCGTGCGTGCGTGCGTGCGTGCGTGCGTGCGTGCGTGCGTGCGTGGGTGGGTGGGTGTGAGAGTGAGAGTGAGAGAGAGAGAGATTTTTAGACTTGGCTTAGTAGGTCTCGACTTGAAGTCTAACTTTCATTGATTTTGTCATTACGACCATGACCGTGTGGCTGAAAATAGCTACCTTGTGTGAAAAGTCTGAGTTTGGCAGGGTCATGGGACCACACAAATCATTATACTGTAGTTAACATTCCAGTGAGCATGGATGTGCTCAGAATGTGTCATCATGGCAATCTATACATTTCTAGGTAACTTATACACTGTGCAATTAGAAAGGTTTTAAAAGGAAGAGAGATGAGTTTGAATACTGTCTGTGACTATATTGTGACATGAACAGGAAAAGTGAAGTTTCGAGCACACTCTTCAGATTCGAAAAGCTGGCCTATGGGTGGTGCACCGGTGCTAGAGGAAAGGCCTTGCTAAGTGCATTATGTTTCATGACAATCTTCCCATTAGATTAGAGTATGTGCGGATGGTGCGTACAATTAGAAATATAGGCAGTCACTGGCAGTGGCAGTGTGGCAGTCGAGGAAATGACATTGCATTCAGTAGGGGTATCCTTCAGGGTTCATGCCATATGCATATGGCAATCCTCCTGTCAGATTTTGTGATATCTTGGGTGAAAATATTATCATCTTTGGAGCAAAATGGTGCACAGCAAATGCCATGGCAATCCGGCTAGTAGTTTTTGGGAGATATTTCGTTTGGGAGTAAGGTGGAGCAAATGGAAAATCAGGCTTGCCTAATGGTAGCACATGGGGGCACTAAAATTGGTGGTTCATGAAGATGCACAGAAATCTCTGACAATCTAGGCCCACAAGATCAGTTTTTTGGAAGATTGGAACCAAAATGTTGGATGGACTTAGATCCCCATTGCTAGCGGTGCTAAAAACGACCTGATTATTCTGGAGCATGTGTATTAAAAGTAAATTATCTGTTAACAAATTACCCCAAGTTTAATTGAATGGTCAGAACTGCTGCTACATGGACTAGCAGGACTACTGCTAGAATCTTGCAACCTTAGTATTCAGTGTCAGTACTAAAAAATGCTGAGTCTATGGACTCTTTTGTGAACCGATACTATGTTAATGACAGTACAAAGACAGGAAGAGAGAGGTCACTACTTCCTGTGTACCCAACTCTGCTTACAGAGGTCACTTCCTGTAGCCAGGGCACTGTGGTGCCACACACATCCGGTCTGCTTGTCTGTCTCTATGTTCTACGATGTACAGTAATACTGTATATCGTAATATACCGTGCGTGCGTGCTTGCATGCGTGTGTGTGTGGGTGCGTTTGCGTATTGCACAATTTATCACAAATCGTTGAAATTATATTTTCCTGTATAATTGATTGATTGATTGAAGTATTTATTAGAAGTTTGCGTAGGGAAAGGTACAGTTTCATGACAGTACAGTTCACTGGTACAAGGTCAACTAAAAGGTAACTCAGGTAAGACGAAGCTTATTTTCATTGTGATACTTCTCTTTAACTCATATAACATTGAATGACAGACAGATAGAACACAGTTCTATGCAGTAGATATCATCAGAAAAAAAGAAGTAGGCCTATTTACAATGAAGGGTCAGGGGAGGAGCAGCACCTGGCTGCAGACACTAGGGTCCTGTTGATGTCCACGGGAGACAGGAACATCAACAAGTGGCAGGAAGTGACCTCACAGTGTCAAGTGACTTCATGCCGCTTGTGGAGGTCACGTGACGTCTCTGCCTTGCAGTCCAAGGCACTACAGTCCCTTTGAGCCGCATTGTCGCTATGTGTACATGTTATCTTTTATCTTTTAGACAACCCAACTCTACCCCCTAACCCTAAACAGAACCTCCATGGGGTAGAGCAAGAAAGAGGTGTGAGGTCACTTCCTGCCACTTGTTGATGTTCCTGTCTCCCGTGGACATCAACAGGACCCTAGTGTCTGCAGGCAGGTAGTCTTGCAGGGGAGGGTAAGGTTAGGCTAGGTTTATTGTTACCAGTTTTGAGTGGCAGCCGCCTGTAAGTGGTTTTTCAGATCGGTTTTAAAGGAAGTTAGGGATTTACACTACTTTAAGGCCTTCGGTAGGGTGTTCCGAATTTTTGTGGTATAGCAGGAGAACGAATTTGACCCTTTGTTTGAACCGAATCTGGGTTGAACATGGTCTGTGGCGCTGCCTCTGGTGTTGTAATTGTGGACATGGACATCCTTGACGTATTGGAAGTATTTTGCCAGGTACATGGGTATCTTAGTGGCGGTGTAGTGTATCTTGTACACCAGGCCCATTGCAAGATGCTGTACTCTGTCATCTACTTTGAGACACCCCACCCCGCTTTAATCACTCCCAAAGACACTGGCTCATACTCTGGCTGTAGACCTGTCTTTCCTGCTTTTCTACACTGGGAGGCAGTATTTAATAAGGGGAGTTAGGACAAAATGTGCCCACCATGAGTAAAACATATCATGACTTTAACAACTTCATGGTATTTGTTATGATTGGACACCACCCACCTGGGTCAAATAGTCTGTGTACACTACAGCCACACAGCCAAATGTGAATTATGCTGAATTTATGCTCCGTTGGATGTTGTATTCTGCTTTGGAGTGGACCAAACCCTCTCACCTCTCACTGTTTTTCATCAACTACTGTATAACTGTTGGCCCAAATGAGTTATGAAGCCTATTCTTCATTTGTCCTGATTAGACATTCAGTACCATGTTTGTTTTATTATGAAAAGTTCCTGTTTATTGGTAATCCTGGTGAATTAGAACTTTGATTTACTTTTATTGGTGGTTCAAAAAGCTGAGCCTAATGGGTGTAACCGGTGTATTTGAAAACGCTGTTGGGTCACTGTCCTTAGTACCAGTATGTGTAGGTGTCTATCTTGAGCCATTTTCTCTACACCTCTGTCATTTCATTACTCATTAATTTCTCTTTCTTGCATCTATTTCCATACATAATTCTTACCAGATTAGCATCCCTGGGGGCCCCTGGGCACTGAAGCTCTAGAGCCCTTCCAACTGCGGCTTAAATCATCCCAAGCACTTATATGACTGTAAACAACAATGCAAATATAATAATAATAATGCAACAGGCTTACAAGAAAAGTTAGTCATATGTATCCATTGGCTGGCGTTCATTAGAAATTGAGTTCTAATCATGTGACTGACCTTCATGAAATTGCTACTCCATCCTCCAAAGTCAAGTGCCTATGTGGTAGATGCCCTGACGGTAGGTGACAACGGAAAGAGAAGAAGAAAGAGGTGTGTAGAATCATTGTCAACATACTTGGGCCTAGTTGACTCCAACCAAATCATTGTGCAATAGATACAATCACTGGAACAATGGCAGGTTACTAATGACATCATACAATTCTTGTTGTTTTACACACACGCACACGCACACACACACGCACACACACACACACACACACACACACACACACACACACACACACACACACACACACACACACACACACACACAGGCCCTGACATAAACACACAGTGCGCAGACACAAACACACAGAGCACATAATGACACAGACCCAAGAATAGCAACTGACAGAGAACTAGTGTTGAACAATTGCATACTGTTTGTGCCGTTGTGTAATAAGCTTGCAATCAAGTCCTATCCTGAATTTCTTTTGTTTTATGCATCCTAATGTCATTGCACAGTATGTTCTGTGTAGAGCACATTGAGTTGCTGTGTTATTGCTGTGTGTTGCCTAACCACGTCTGTCTTTTCAAATTACAGAACAATTTCCAAGCCTCCGTACATTTCTAAAATCCTGGAAAAAACAGCTCTTTTATATTTACTGTATAATCTTTACATGAAAAACAATATTTTTGAAAATCTGGGTTTAAAGCTTTTCATAGCACAGAGTCTGCAGACTCTTCACTGCTTAAAGTTTTTAATGATCTTTTAATGACCACAGATTCTGGTGACCGTGCGATCCTCTTACTTTTAGTTTTAACGGCAGCGTTCGACACAATAGACCACAATATTTTAATATATCGCCTGGAGCATTGTGTATAGGAGTCAGGGACACCGCGCTTTAGACTGATTTAAATCATACTTGTCCAATACATATTTTTCTGTCAAACTTGTTCACTTCACATCTTCCGTAGTCTGTATCCGTCATCCGGAGTTCCACAAGGTTCAGTTCTTGGCACCATTCTGTTCTCGCTATGCCTTCTCCGCCTTGGACACATTTAAAAAAACATGGCATCTCCTACCATCTGTACGCAGAAGACTCCCAAATATACTTGCCCCTCAAAAGATCTTGCAATAACCCTCTGTCCTGTCTCTTTGAGTGTCTAAAAGACATCAAAGCCTGGATGGTCCAACACTTTTTAAATATAAATGACCACCCTACGTGGTACTCAAACCTGGGAGTAAAAATGGATAATGCTTTTAGACTTGATAAGCAGATAAACACTGTGGTTAGATGAGATCTAGTTCTTATCATTTGAGGCTTTTATCACAAATTAAATCTGTTTTGTCTTTTAAGGATCTAGAGCTATACATGCTTTTATTTCAACATGCTTTAACTACTGCATTTTGCACACTCTATGTGGGTGTAAACCAAGCCTCTATCTCACTATGCAGTTAGTCCAAAATGCTGCTGCACGCCTTTTAACCGGAACACGCAAGAATGATCACATCTCTCCACTCCTGGCCGCTCTCCATTGGCTTCCTGTTCATTTTAGAATCAATTTTAAGATTTTATTGTTTGCTTGCACGAACGGGCTGGCACCTCAGTACCTCTCTGACCTCTTACACAATTACGTCCCTCCAAGAGCTTTAAGATCTTCAACTCAGAAAAAACTCATTGTCCAAAGACAAAGTTGAAAACTAGAGGAGGCCGCGCCTTTTCTGTTGTAGCCCCTAAATTATGGAATGAGCTACCTTTTCATATCAAAACGGCCCTAATGTTGAAACTTTTTAAGTCCCATTTTTATACGTTTTTATCCAGCTTGAACCAATGTGTCCTGTTGATAGCTGATGCTTTTACTACTGACTTTATTTACTTCTTTTTTCTTGCATTATTTTATCAAAAATGTTTACTGTGTACCGATATTACTTTTCCTGATTGTTTTTTATGTATTTTCTATTGTGCAACACTTTGGAAACTCTGTGTTTGTAAAATGTGCTATATGAATACATTATTTTGTCATGGCATCAGGCGCAAACAAATTAGTCAGCTCCATATACATAAAATGGGACATGCCCATATATGGGCATATACTGATGACATCAGCAATCTCTATATATGGGCATAAAGGGCATCCTGTTGTCCAGAGCCACAGATCCGACTGCTATCCGCTATGTGCATAGTGCATATGGGAGAGAGTGACTTCAAACTCTGTGCTCGCAGCGGCAAGGACTCAGGGAGTGCAGTGCCACCGTCGAATAGTTTGTATATTATATAGTTGTCCAGAACCGCCGATCCAACTAATATGCCCATATATGGACATTCCAATATATGGGCATATGCTGATGACATCAGGGCTCTCCAATGTACTCCATATTTTCATTTTTTTTTAATTTGGCATTAGTAAATAATAAAATGTACAGAGAGATGAGTGATATGATAACCATATTATAGATGCTATTTTGTATGAATGTGAATTTGTGCCTTGATATTTTGACTTGCCCTTCCATATGCCTTGGGCGTGTTTGAAAACCACTGAATGAGACTCCAACCTTACTTTCTACTTTTACTTGCACATAGCAAATAGCAAACCTCTAACAAGTCCAGATCTAGTCTGATTGTGGTTTTGATATATAGTGAGTGACATCACTGTGTTGTGTCTGTGGCCCCTAACCGTCTCGTGCTGCCATTCCTACGAAACAACTGACAGATCCAGAGAACAATAGACGCCCCCTCACCCTTTGTGTCCCTAACACTGCTCTATGTCTGCTGTTGTCTTTCTGTCTTGCCACAGAGTAGAATGACCCCCCGATGGGGAGAAATCCTCTTTTGTTTGTGTTTGGTCTGCCTCTCGTTCATTCGTATTCTACTTTCTTCCCTTCCGCCTTTATTCTTTTATTTTTCTCACCCTTTTGCATCTTCCCTCTTTCCCTATCTTCCTTCATCCCTTTGTTCTGTCATCATTACCCATCTCCCTCTCTCCTCCTCCTCCTCCTCCTCCTCTCTTTCTGTGAGGTCACAGGGTGTGTAGTCAACAGTCAGCCACCTGGAACTGTGACTTGACCCTGCTGTGACCAGCCATCTATCAGTCTCCTCCCTCCATCTCTATTTACCTTACTGTCTTTCTCTCTCTCAAAAATGTAATTAGAAAATCACAGTGCAGTGTATACGTACAATATATAGACCTATAGAATAATGTAATGTGTAGACAAAGCTGTAACACCGCAATCTTTTGCTGTGTGTGTGTGTGTGTGTGTGTGTGTGTGTGTGTGTGTGTGTGTGTGTGTGCATGTGTGTGCGTGCGCGTGTGTGTATATATATTCTTTTTTTTTCTCATCAAGATTTTAGCATTTAAGGATATCTTCTCCTTGTATGTACAGTAGGTCTACTGTATGTACCAAGATTAGATGGCCTCTCTCTCTTTCTCTCACACACACTTTAACTCCTTGAGTGACTGTCTGCCCACATGTGTGTGTTTTGCAGAATCGCATATGGAAGGAACATAAATTGTAGTGCGAAAGATTTTTTTGTGTTCTCTTTTTCTTTCTTTCTTTTTAGTTTTCTTGCTTTGCTTTGTTTCTAAAAGGAAGACAACTCTCGCTCTACAGGAAGTGAGTGGGAGATGGAATGATTAAACTGGGCTTGGAAAGAGAGAGGCTGTGCATGTTTATAAATATATTCATGGCATGTGCTCTCCACCCAGAGAGGGAGAGAGAGACTTGTGGGCAGAAAAGGATAGTGAAGGCTGAGGGCCAAAGGCCGAGTTGTTTTAAGAAACCTGTAAAAATCTAACATAATCTACGTTGCATCATATTACAACCTAACTGCTTAGCGACAAGAGGAGAGCCCAGAAAAGAAGACAGGTCAAAGAAATTGAGGAAGAAAGAAAAATAGTACAGTATGAAAAAGATGAGAAAGAGAGAGTGAGATATTCCTCTCTCTCTGCGATATGTGACACCTGGGGAAGCACTTGACCCCAAGACCCCTTGAACATGCCATGTGTGTTTCTGTTGCTTTGATCTGTAACTGCACACACACACACACACACACACACACACACACACACACACACACACACACACACACACACACACACACACACACACACACACACTCTCTATATGTATGCACCATGAGGAAGTTCAGACCGGATCCAGTCACAGTGAGGGGTGGGGTGGTAGTGGGGGGGGGGGGGGGGGTGAAAGGTGAAGCCACACAGAGGTCAACTGTAAAAGGATACTGCCTTGACGAACCCATCCTTGACGGTCCTCGAATACAGTTGAGTCCAATTAGTTTCAAAGCGCTCTAATAGCAGTAACCCACTTTCTGACACTGATTGAAGAGACATGGAGCAGTGCAACTTACAGCAATATGTACTAAATGCCTAGTGATGAGATTAACTCATGGGAAATTGTTATTTCTGCTACATTATTATCAGCAGTAGGCCTACATATTTCAATGCATGATGACACCTTTAATTTCCATGTTATTATACTTTACTGTGGGCTTACGTTTCAAAATGTTGGTAACACTGGTACCTTTTCTTGGAAATACCTACAGTATGTTTTAATAGGCTAACCAAGCCAGGAAGACAGACTGAGACTAGACTAGCATCATGTCATCAATGCAATCATTGACCCACATAAAACACATGCACGCACGCACACAAAGAAGTGCACATGTAGTTACACATTTTATTTGTGCACATGTGATTTGATATTTATGAATGAACATCGCCCCCCACCCCCACACACACACAGACATACACGTCTCACACACAGTGGGAGACGCAAAGACATGTATTATTTATGAAAGAACATATCTACTCTGTGTCTAGTTATTTGTACAGAGGTAGCTACCGTATGTCTCATCTCTAGACCACACACACACACACACACACACACGCGCGCACACACACACGCACACGCACGCACGCGCGCGCGCGCACACACACACACACACACACACACACACACACACACACACACACACACTCATTGCAACAATTGCATCAGCCTGGAAATTGCCCTAGAAACCTGAACAAAGGGGGCAATTAGAAGTCCATATATCATGATGTGTTTAGGGTAGAATCATGTGTGGTCTGACATGAGTATGGCAGTCTCCCATTCTCTTTCTACTTCAGGTCAGGGGCCAGTGTGTGCAACAGTAAGTTGATAAAGCCAGATTACCAGTTGAGTAGCTAAAATGTTAAGGTTGCTGGTTACATTACAGCCTGTAGTGTAGATAGAAGCTAGTCTCTGGAACAAACAATAATATATAATAAATAAATAATGTTTTTAAAGGTATGTTCCACCATAATTGGGATATTCTTTGACAAAAAAAAATGTGTTGGTCAAATTGATAATACCTAAATAACTACTAAATAAATAAAGATGTATGTCAGCAATCAAAAACCTGTGTGTGCATGCATACGCCACATCATGCACACATTGTGACTAATAACTGGTGTTGTTGTTAGTCACATTTGCAAAGAACAATACATTTGTCAGAACAAAATGTGACTGGTGAATTACAAAGACATTAGCCACTTAAACCCCATTAGTTGAATGGAGTGTTTGAATACTTTATTAATATTTTGCTAAAAGTACAGTGTTATTATTATACAATGATGCTAAAAGTGTGAGTATGAGTACCTCTGGGTTCTATGTGAGTGACTATTCTGTTTTGGCTCTACATTAACTAGCTGAAAACAGCCGATCTATATGTGATCTGTTATTTTCTTTGCAGAATATGTTTTGTTATAATAGAGGGTATGCACGTGACATCATCATCATACCCGGAAGTATATGCAGGAACGCCTACAGAGTGGCAAAAAAAAAGACTTTCTGGCCTTGACAGCCCATAAATCCAAACAGAAAAGTCCTCTCTGATTGCATTAAACGACGTTAACAAACATTAAACTCACTTCGCAACTCACTTTGCCACTTGATTTGCCACTCACTTTATGCATGCGCATACCCATACCATACAGAATTTAAACATAAAAACAAACACATACAAAAAGCTCATTATACAATAAAATGAAAAGGCAAAGTATAGGCCTACAGAGATACAATAAGAATACGAACTAGAAAAATATTGTTCCTTCGAAACAATTGTGGGCTCGCTTCCGCCGGAGAACAATGGCTATAAAAGTACAAAATGTCAAGATCGCAGGCAGTGCTCTCTTTGACGTTACTGACGTCAACGATTGGTCCATTTTGTTCCAAAAATGTGTTGTGCAAAAGTTGACCCGCTGGTGGCGCTATAACAGGCCAATGTAAGAAGGGTGGTATCTGTTCCTTGACCTATTGGGAATGTGCTTGCAAGATTTCACGCACATTGCAGGCTGTGTTCATGATTTGAGGTGTTTTTGGCTTTGGCCACTTTATCGCTGCTTGCAGCTATATTCATTATTATAATTTTTTTGTGTGTGTGCACTTCATAGGCATATTAGATAAAGGTCCTTAGATAGTGTGTAGAATGTTTCATGCAAATTGCAAAAAAAAGATCCTAACGGGTTTAAGCGTTTCACAAACTGCTCAAAATGATATAGCGCCCCCCTTTGGCCAATTGGGGTAAGATTGGTTTTAGTGATATTTGGACTAACACTCTACATCTTTGCCAAATGCCATGAACATGTTACTTTGCATGTATGATTTAGAGGCAGAAGAATAATTTGCATAAAACTGCAATATTCATTGAATTATTAAAAAAGCATGTTTACATTTTAAAGAAATCCAATCTGACAGATCTTTAGATATCGGTCCAAAGTTCACGTAAAAAAAGTTTTGTGCACGTGGAGCGAAAATTCCAGAATAAAAGCGGGTTTACGCGTTTTACAAACTGCTCAAAATGGCGGAAAATCGAAGGGCGGCGCTTACTTAACAATGACACAGATGTCTTCCGCTCGAGTCAAAGCGCGTGCCTCCCATTTCTGCTCCGCTACGCCTAGCCCCCCCCCCGCACCCGCCTCCCCGCTCCCCCGCTCTGTCCCAGACCAAGCCCACTGACTCGCTTCCCTGCGTAGATTGCGTAGCGAGGTCTCCGCCTCTCACAAGCAAGGTCTCCACACCACAATTTGGCTCATTCTGTGGAAGATAATCACCCACATCCCAAGTGAAGTTGTGACTATTTGGAGTCTAACACTGCTGCAAAAGATACCTGCGATGCAAGATACCTACATATGCTGTTTGCACACTGTGACATTGCTGCTAAAAAGCTACACTGTTCCATATTGTATTGCTGCTGAAGATATACTGTATATAGTGTACTGTATTTTTTACCTTTTAGCTATTATCTGTACCTACATAATGCTGTTTGCACACTGTGACATTGCTGCTAAAAAGCTACGCAGTTCCATATTGTACTGCTGCTGAAGATATATAGGCCTACTGTATATAGTGTACTGTATTTTTGCAACTTTGCTGCTACTGCGTCTTTACTGATATAGAAATATTCTGTTACAAAGTCCGGAATTAACAATGTAGTCTACAGGAAAAAATATTGGCAACAATATGTAATTACAGTACCAAAAGTAAAAGTACTCATTATGCAGAATGTGTAATGAGCAGAATGTCTACAAGCTCACAATGGGTCGCATCGCGGCCGAAATCGATTATGACTCTAGTGCTTTATAAATAGACTAATAATCAAAATCTAAAAAGTAACTAAAGCGTCATGTTGTCGATAGCAGGACAACAGGACTGCAGTTGTTGTTAATTATCGATGATGGACAACAGGACGGCAGTTGTTGTTATAGTTAGCTTTATTATTGTTGTTCACAGAGAAGCGCCTCTCTTTCCCATTTTTTATTTTCTTCCGAGTGCTAAATGCGTCGCATCGCGGCCGAAATTGATTATGACAGAAGTAGGCTAATAATAATAATCAAAATCTAAAAAGTTGTCTATAGTAAATAAAGCATCATGTTGTCAGCAGTAGGACTTTTTCTTCGTTCCATTTTCTTCCGAGTGTGCGACTGCGTCTGTCTGTGTGTAGAGAAGCTTGCTTACGCAAGCTACGCAGCGAGGCATCATCTACGCAATTTACGCAGGGAAGCGAGTCAGTGGGCGTGGTCTGGGACAGAGCGGGGGAGCGGGGAGGCGGGTGCGGGGGGGGGCTAGGCGTAGCGGAGCAGAAATGGGAGGCACGCAGTCAAAGCACGCGTGTAAGCAAGTTGCATGACTTCAAACGAAACGAGTCATGACTTATGCCCGTTTGAAGTTTGAAATTTCAAACGCTTCGTATAGCGCCCCCCTTTGGCCGATTGGAATAAAATTGGTTTCAGTGATACTTTGACTAACCCTCTACATCTTTGCCAAATGCCATGAACGTGTAACTTTGCATGTATGATTTAGAGGCCGAAGAATAATTTGCATAAAACCGCAATATACATTGAATTATTAAAAAATTATATTTCACTTTAAAAGAAATCCGCCGAGATAAATCTGACCGTATTGGTCCAAAGTTCATGTAAAAAAAAGTTTCGTGCGCGTAACGAAAAAAACCCAGGAGGAGATAGATTTTTACTGTTTTTCATATAATTCCGAATTATGGGAGACCTAAAGGTCAGAGGTCAAAAGTTAGAGGGTAAAAGTTGTTCGGCATGAGGAGACGCATAAGTGTATACAGGTTTCATGGCTGTATGTATAACACAGCATGAGCTATACCTGTTCAAAGATCGCACTTTCGAAGGCTTCCTACAGCGCCACCATTTGGCCGATTGCTATAGAAAATAATAGCACACTTCGCCACTGTAAACTGAACACATTGATGTTTTTATTTTCATTTTCTCACTAAGTATGTAGGAGTAGAACGGAACCGAAGTTCCCGTCTACAGTATGCATGATAGATAAACTAGAATTGACAGAGTCAATTTTTACAAGTGTGCCTGCAGCGCGCTAAACGGGCGACCTCGTGCGGCGGTTCGGATTGTGAGACCGTCCGACGAGTCGTCCGCGTTTCGTCGTGAGAGGGTCGGTCCCCGTGAAAAACGCGTTCTGGCACGAAACGGTTACGTTTCGCGCGTTTGTGACGCCCCCTAGGGGTCGAAGTTGAAATGCTTTTGGGGAATCGTTGAGTATGCCACCCCCGACCTTTGGTTGAAATTCAGTGTTGACTCGACCTATTGTTTGTGATTTATGGCTATTGTTAGCGAAACGGGCCCCTCCCGCTAACTTTGGAAGCACGTTACGAACGAACGGTACGGATTATCGAGATATCCTTTGACTATGTTTATCGCATGGCTTTAAAGATCATGTGTACCGGTTTTTAAGACATTTGAAGAAGATTTGTAGCAAAAGGAGTAAAAAGTGTGTTTAGGAGAAAATTCAAGATGGCGGAAAATCTTCCCATGTGCAAATTGGCGTATCCTATATGGAGAGATGCGTCGTGACCCAAGGAATCCAGGGAAAAAAGAATTGTAATTCTGTGACCTACGGTTCAAGAGTTACGAGGCAAGCGGTCCGTTATAGCGCCACCATGTGGCCAAGTGGAAATGCTTTTTGGGATTCGTTGAGTATGCCACCCCCGAACTGTGGTTGAAATTCAGTGTTGAATGGACCTTTTGTTTGTGATTTATGGCTATTGTTTGCAAAACGGGCCCCTCCCGCTAACTTTGGAAGCACGTTACGAATGAACGGTATAGACTATCGAAATATCCTTTGACTATGTTTATCGCGTGGCTTCATAGATCACGTGTACCGGTTTTTAAGACATTTGAAGAAAATATGTAGGAAAAGGAGCAAAAAGTGTGTTTCGGAGAAAATTCAAGATGGCGGAAAATCTATTCTGGCGCAAATGGGCGTGGCCTATATGGGGAGATGCGTCTTGGCCCAAGGAATCCGGGGAAAAAATAAGTTTAATTTTCCGACCTACGGTTCAACAGTTACAGGCCAAAACGTACACTGGGCTGTTATAGCGCCACCATGAGGCCAAATGACGCTATTATTTTTTATTTATTCCTTGTAATCATTATGAACCTCCTCTCTGAGTCTTGAAACTGTAGCCCCTATGGTTTGCGAGAGAAAAATTATTGAATGCGATTCCCATTATAAGTCAATGGGGACAGGTAAGGGTTAATTAATTTCTTAATAAATTCATATCAATTAAACTATAGAACCTTTCTCTTAGCAAGTTGATAGCACACGATTCCCGCGTAAGCCGGTCGATTTGACATATGGCGCGAGTGTGTGGTGCAAAAACTGTGGGAGGAGTAGCGTGCCAAACTTTGGGGAAATACATGTGTGTGTGTGTGTGTGTGTCCATGTCTGGCTTAAGTATGAGTGATAACAATAAGTCTGCCCATGCTATGCATAGGCACACTTAATAATGACAAGAACTAAAGTGTGCTCGCCTATAGGCGAGCCCACAATAAAGGAATTGCCTCCTGTCCATAGATAGCCTCTCAATAAAGAAAGGATGGACTCTCTCATTAGTTTAACTCTGAGAGGGAGAGAGAGGGCACACAATGGTGGTGAATTGCCAGAGCTGTACTAGTGATCCTTTACTTTTTCTAAATGTACACACTTATCAATGTCTCTCACTCTCTCACACATTCTCTCTTTTTCCTTGACAAACTTCTAACTATATACGCACAAATACACATGCTCACGTGGACAGACAGCCGTGCACGCTCTCCCTTTCTCTGCCAGTGCATGACATCACTCAGGCACGGTTGTCTTGGTAACTGGCCATTCATCTTAGCGTGCCCTGCCTTTGTTACTGTCACACACACTTACCCTGATGACTCGCTGTGTGTGTGTGTGTGTGTTTCTGATGGAAAGTGTTTCACAGAGAGGGAATGTGTGCTGCATGAGTGAAAGAATTTGTGTATCTGCGAAAAGAGAGGGAACTGCATGTAGTGGTTTTAACTTTTTTGGAGATATACTATTAACCACTTCAGCCTTATTTGGTTTAACTAGTATGTGTACATACCGGTACATCTTTGTTCATACCAGGAAAACTCATCTTGATGCAAGCGATGCAGTTTCACCAAACCTCCAACAGTGCAAGTACTGAGAGAAACAAAAAGAAAGACGGATTGAAGGAGAGTGAGAGAGAGAGAGGGAGAATCAATATGTGTCAAAGAAAAGTAAAAGAAAAACTTGTAAAGGATGAGAGAGAGTAGGCCACCAACACCATACCTACAGAGCAGATATAGGCCTATTAACTTTAAATGCATTTGAAGATTTTTTGCAAAGTTGTAATGTGACTCAGCTCTGTACGCATTTCTTTATTGTATTTTAATTGTACATTTATTTGGTAATGTAAACAACGTATGTGCCAGCCATGTCAATAAAGCCCATTTGAATTGAATGGAAATGAGAGAGAGATTGGTTGCCCCAGTTAAAAGTGTACCACAGTACCAACCTCATCAGTCTATAATTAAGCCTCCATCTGTTCCCATTAAGCACTCAATAATACACTGTGGACCGCTTAATGACAACTCACACATAGACACAATTATGGACTCACACAATGACTTGTCAGAGGACGGAGGAGAGGAGATCTCCAAGACCAATTAAACAGACTTGGGTGCATGGCTAACCACTGCACCTGCCACAGAGGTGTGGGGGTGTGTGTCCTTTGGGCAAGTGCTTAAGTAGCTACTTAACCAAACCACAAAAGCAGGCACACATATGCAGGTTGGTTAGTATGTTTTCTATGGCAAATTAGTCTTTGTATTAAATGGATTTGTGCTTTAATATGCGTTCATTCAACTTTAGTGTCCAAAATCAGAGAGAGCACCCCTTCGCCATCCTCCCCCTTCCCCCATGATCTCCTCTGTCACCTTCCTTGCACCCCTCCTCCCTCTGAGAGAGAGTGAGAGAGAGAGAGAGAGAGAGAGAGAGAGAGAGAGAGAGATTGTGACTGAACTGAACTGTCTGCGTGCAACGAACGGAACGATATAAGCTAATAGTCCTAGTGCAAGGCGCGTGGTACCAGCACCACCACCAGTGATTTACCAAACGGAGAAAACGATAAACTCTCGCTGTCCCCAAAGGACGCGGTGGAAGCTTGGGACCGTTATTATTGTTTCACAAAAGATTACCTATACATTCGCAGGCAGCAGAGGCTATGTTATTTTCTTTTCTTTTTAAAAAAAATCGATATCGTTTTGATTGTGTTCCAGCCTACACTGTACTAATAGGCTGAAGAAGAGGTACTATTTCTCAGTCTGTGTCGAATCGATATAAACTGGACACGGGGAGGTTTTGTGCGTCGCAATCGCATCATTGGTGTGCTTGGTTTATTTCGGGAGGACGGAGGAGGTTTGGGGGGAGTCAGTCTGCAACGCACTGTTCTGCTCTGCTCTGCTCTGCTCGCCCCCCCGGGGAACGGAGAGAAAGTGACACACCGAGAGAGAGAGAGAGAGAGACAGAGAGAGAGAGACAGAGAGAGAGAAACTGGGACGACCGAAAATCAAGAAGAGATTTGGAGCCACACATATTCCTCTGATTGAAAGTGAAGGATATTATTGAGTGAACACAACGCCGAGGAGGAGGAATACGCGATAGCCTACGGGACGGGACGCACACGGGCTTGGGCTGCTCGGATCAAGGACAGATTTGGCTCCACTGACGGGGAGAGACGAGAGAGATAAGCCGCACACACACCGCCCAAATCATGTATGTTGTTACTTTGGTTCTAATATTGACAGCCTTTTTAGCTTGAGTCGTTTCTAATTCTAACCCATCTTTGTAGCGATGCACACTTCTGTTCAAACCTGATACCCTGCACTTAAAGTAAAGGTCATCTGTCTCGTTTTATCCGACAGTATAAAGTAAACATCCTGTATATGCATCGTCTTGAGCAGCAGGTGATACTACTGTACTAACTGTAGCCTTTATCCCCCTTGGGAAACACTTCAAGGTTAATTGGTCGCAAACTAGTACGTAGGCCACTTTATTCTGTCACTGTGTCACTTTTTGTTTGCATGCGGGACAATTGCGTGCTAGAATGAGTTATTACCAGTTACCACCAGGCGCGCGTGCGTGCGTGCGTGCGCGCTGCTATTATGAAGGATAACTTTTGAACCCCAGCAGCGTGCGTGCGTGCGTGCGTGCACACACATGCATGCGTGTGTGTTTGTTGTGACTCATACAAGGGAGGACTCATACAAGGGAGGTGCGGTTATGAGTGATTGCAGATTTACATGATGGTCTGTACTGTAGCCTATGATATTGGTCAGGGTGCACTGCGTGCACATTCAGTCAGTCTGTCTCCATCTCCTCCTCCTCCTAATCATGCTGTTGTCACAAGGCAGCACTTGTATCTGAGCCATTCTTTGTTTGAATATTGAAATATTTAGGAAAACGATACAGACAGTGGCAGTAGACACACACGGGATATTATTCATTTGAAAAATTAGGGTTAGAGAAACTCAGTATAGGGAGGGATGTTTGTGCCTGCATGCATATGCTGAAACCATCAGGTCAGAGACAGAAACATAGCCTATGTTGTTATCATATCACCTGTTGTTTGTCCAACTGTAAAAATTGATCGATTTAGCTTTGTCGGTCTACATAAAGACTACTGACAAAGCACTACTAGACAATACCCCCCACCTCTCGCACTCACTCTCTCCATGCTCAAATCTAATCCCAGTGTTGACTTTAGGTTCAACTGTGAAAGGGAATATGGAATACTGTACTGTAGACTCTGTCTGACACCCCTTCTCCCCGGCCAGGCACGAGCGTTCTATTTTTGGAGCGGTGAAAGCGCTCCCAATAGACAGGTATGTCTGTGGCTGGCTATGTGGCTATGTGGCTGGCTATGTGGCTATGTGGCTGGCTATGTCCGTAGCCTGGCAATACCTTGAGTGGCCACACATGTTAAAGGAGGGGCGCTGTTGTGCAGACACACACACACACACACACACACACACGCACACACACACAGTATAGCTGCTCAGATTCACCGCTCCACTTCGAACCGAGGTTTGATTTTAATCTTTAGTTCAACAACACATCTAAGTATTTCTCAGATCAACTTCAAGTGTGCGTTAGCTATGCTGATTGGGTCCCCAGCCAAGAAAGCCTACACCAAAAGATTTCAAGTCAGATTTGCCTGCCAATCATTTATACGAGGTAAAACGAGGACAGCATTCCAAGCGTAGGTTAGAAATGAAGGTAATTATTCTGACAAGACACAGGACAGGATGTTGATGTTTGTTTGCTTTAGGATTAGTTTTGGCTTGTGTAGAAGTAATGTGTTTACATACAGTAGACCTATGGATAATAGAGATACAGTGTGTGTTGCTTTGGGCTAGTTTGGGATAAACTGGCTATTCATTCTTAATAGACAATCGCCATCTCTCTACTAGGATCATGGGATTGGACTTATCCCCCCAGGGGGAGCAAATAGGGGGGGGGGGCAGCTACACTCATGTTTGCATAGCCAACTAAGGAATGCAATATTTGAGCATCCTGTGCGTACAAGTAATTTTCAATGGAAGCCTCTGGAACCGATTAAAGTGATAAAATCGATGCTATTTAACTTTTCTTAGTGAATACATTTTTTATTTGACCAATCTTTATAGTAGAGTATGATGAATCTGTTAATACAATAAATGGTAGAGTATGATAAATCTGTTAACACAATGTTACTCATACAATTGTGGTTGCAATTAGTCCTTATAGCAATGAATTCTAGCCTTGTAAACCTCCCTCTTCCGGAAGTTGCTCGTTTACTAGGCTAAATGAATTCCTCCCCTCACACATTTCTCACTGCTGTAATGGTTGTATCCTACTCACCTGCCAGCGAGGAGCCCCCACCGGGAGGACGTAGAGCCTCTGTCCTACTCCTCCCGCCCAACACTCCCTCCCGGCTGACAGGTGCCTTCACCAGCAGTAGGAGTACTTGCAGTGACAAATATCAACCTCCCCGCCTGGCTTTCCTACACAGTGTTGTGGTGGGCAGATACCGGTACTTGACCACTGTGCCACCAGAGCGCCCTGTCTCATTGCTCTTCTATTGAGAAACGTATATCCTGTGGTCTGGTTTGACTGGTCTACTACTGGTTCACAGGTGGTACTGCCTGAAGGTCAAAATTCTATTTGTCCCCTGAGCAACTAGGCATTATGCTCTATTAGCTGAGTGGTAAATATGTCAGCACTTGCAAGGGGAACCAGGGTTCAAACAAATCAGTAGGACATTAATGTTACAAAGTGTAGCTTTAAAGAGACACCCGACTCTTGCTGCTGCGTGACGGGTGCGCTACGCTCCAAATCGAAGTTGAGCTGGACACCTTTTTCATCGCTTCAATGGAACGGTGAAGCGTCAAACAATCATATGTTTTTGATTCACCCTTTCCCCTCCCTTCTCTCTCCCCACAATTTCTGCTCCATTCCATAAATGGAAGAAAAACGTACTTGTACTTGGCATTAACAGTCCAGTTCCCTGCGCTTTTTAACGCTTGCCTTTTCATTTACGCAGTGTGGCTTGAGCAACCCTTCAACAGTGACTCTGCGACAATGTAGTTGGCCACCCATGGCTGTTTTGTAACTTTGTCGCTGCTGGAGTGAGCGCAGCCTGATACTGTATCTGTTGAACCGAAACCTCCCCAAGAGACTTTAAAAGAGCACTTTCAACCATATATAATTGCTCCTCACTAGTAATGCCCATTATAAGATGCCA
>NC_137820.1:50854345-50876845 GCF_963921795.1 Nannobrachium achirus
TAAGTGTTACATAACATGGAAACAATTATGACGATTATGCATTTATTTAATAATTGCAATTATTTCAAATAATTGGGATTAGGGGATTTATATAATAAATAATAATTGTGACAGGCCTGTCATCAATTGTATTGCTCTAAAGGGGACTTTTACACAAGTACGAAAACATAGAGTACGAAAACATCTTTGTGTGTGTCAGGCCCCAATCTGGCTAGCCATCGTCAAGGAAAAGTTCGGTCGTTCTTTTCACTTGAAAGGCAGCAATGCGGAAGTCTGTAATCGAGAGACTATTCAGGCCCTGACTGACCACACGTAGCCAGGTATTTTCTTCTTCATTCCCCCTCACCCTCGCTTTCCTCATTCCAGGCATGCTCGTTCTACCCATAGAGTATATATAAAATAGAGAGCGGACGAGCCCCGCCCCCACTATCATTTCAATGCAAGTGCTCAGTGGCGTTTTGAAGCAACGGCTACGTGCTAGCATGTAGCTAATCCAGGTGCATTCTGGGGAATGGCTCCACTACGCAGTGGAGCCAAACGTCACGAATGACGTCACGAACGACGTCGACGTCCATTGAACCCTATTGTAGACCCCAGCGCCGCGCTCTTATGCTCGTGCATGTATGTTTCACCCCGCCTGAAATTCCAGCTTTGGCCAGTAGGGCGGCTGCTTCAATATTTACAAGCCGTTCTGGGGGCTTGGTTCTACCACAAGCTTGATGTCTTCCTCTTGTTACTGTAGCTTAATGACTTCAGTCAGGTGACTGTGGTGCAGAGATGATAAAATGATTACCCATCTGGCAGAGAGATAGGACTTGTTGCAGCTCGCGGCCTCTCTGTTATCCTGAGCCTTGAAGAAACTTGAAGGACGAGCAAATAATGTCCCCGCATTATTGCTGGTCCTTTTCACTGTATGTTAGTTTCATCACACTGATAATATAAGATCAGCGTCAGCGCAGGTCTGTCTGAGATTAACACTCAATACAAAAACACAAGGTTATGGATTGCAGTTTTAATTCAACTCAGGATCATGACCCTAACCTCTCCATTTTATGCCACACTATATCAAGACACAGGGTGACACACACACACACACACACACACACACACACACACACTCGCGTGCGCAGTCTGTCTTCAGCATCTGTCCCTGTTGTCGTCAATGGTTAAATAGATTGAGGAAGTGGCATGATGTATGGTAGACATTTATCTTGTCAGTGCCTCCCACTCATGGCTGCCACACATCTAGCACCTAGTCATTAAAGCACTCTATTTATGGTGGACAGAGAGAGAGAGAGAGAGAGAGAGAGAGAGAGAGAGAGATGTTTTGCTGCTAAGGAGGAAGTGAGAGGCTTTTATTTCATTGGGTGCCACCGTGTGCCACAAATGAATTTGTTTTGTCAAAACAATACCAGCGTTGATATGTCTATGAGAGAGAATGTAATGTCTAACTCCATAGAGAAATCCATCAGTTGAACAATTATCAGCAACTATACACAGAGCATCGCAAATCATCATAGTTCGTTGGTAAATGCCGTAAGTACATTGTTTACGGAGCTGCTGTTATGGTGACCGTATAGTTCTGTATTCCAGACATTTGGCGAAAATAGCAGATCTACAAGACAAGTTGACTTTGTAGACCTGTGATTTTTGGCTAAGATGTTTGGTTTGAGGGAAAAAGGAGGGCGCATAGTTAGTATAGACCGATGTCTCAGAGCGGCAACCATAACTGCACTGTCAAGCGGCACCTATGTGTGTGTGCGGCTGTGCGCCGACACCGCAGCTACACGACAGCGCTCTGGAAAATGGTCTATGCCAGTGGTTTACAAACACTGGGTCGGGGCCCTTTTCTTTTTTTCTTTTTCATATTTATAATATATATATATATATATATATATATATATATATATATATATATATATATATATATATAATACACAGGCTGTGCGTGAAAACATTTGTCCCCAAAGTCCTTCAATTCCCTAAAGGGAACATAAAGTTTTTGCTTCTGTTTCTCAGCACATGTGAAGAACTGATGTGTGCTAGTGTGTGTGTGTGTGTGTGTGTGTGTGTGTGTGTGTGGGTGTGTGTGTGTGTGTGTGGGTGTGTGTGTGTGTGTGAGTGTGTGTGTGTGGGCCTGGGGGGGGGGGGGGGGGGTATAGACTAGGACACCCTGTACTTTAAGGACCATGCCATTGCTGATGGTCTGGCATGTTTAGTCCACTGACTGTGTGACTCACGGTATACTTGAAATGACTGAAGACCATTTTCAAAAGCATGCTGTGGTTTAAAAATCAGCTTCCTCTCTAGGTCGTCCTCAGACGAGCTCTCCATCATTGCTTCCAGTCATCCCGGTTCTCCATATATCCTGCCAGCTGGTCGGTGCTTTGCGCTCCTGCGTCTTTCTTGAATACATCCACGTATGTTAGTGTGGGACGTCCTCGTGACCGGTGCCCATGTGTTGGTTCTCACAGCACCAGTTTGCTGCCTGGCAGCTCCTGGTGTCTTTGGCAGTGTCCTGCAAGTCTCGTTCTCCTGGCTGCTATTTTATCACTCACCCTTAATATTCCAGCATACAGATTTGTGTTGGTAACGTGTACTCTTGCTGAACATAGGGAGGACCCCTTGAGCACTACACGTAACATCGGAGTTCCATACACTGGCCATGCCATTCAGGGCCCTCCATGCAAGTGCCTTCCTCACTTTAAGATCTTGCTCTGTTGAGTTGACCCATGAGCGGCTCAAGTACTTGAACCTTGACTTCCTTCAGTTCAGAGTCAAAATTGTGTTATTGTTGTATTTAAATTCCATTTAAATCCCGAAAGATCAGGCAGGAAATTCCAGTTATCTGATTATTGTGTGCACATAATTGTGAGGGATCACAAAAATCACTTCAAGTCAGTTTTAATTGTGTAGAGTTTCGAAATCTGTCAGTCAAACATTAATTTCTAACCCTAAACCCCCCAAAAGGCTCAAGTCTATTTTCTGATGTAAGGTATTACCTACATACAGTAACAAGAGCTAAAGTATCTTTTAATGAGTCCATGTCCCTGGGTGAGGAGGAGAAACTATATTTATAATTTCCGCCCCAAGCTAAAGTAGCTGAAGAGCCATGACTCTCCCTAACTGCCTGACCGTGAAGGAAAAGCATTATCATAGCCGAGGTATAGTGACAATTTTATGAGTAGGTCGGTGCGAGTCTTGTGATGTTCCTGGTTCCTTAATGTGTTATTTCTTATTTGTGTGACCATACCTGGTGGTGGTGAGTATATCTGACTGTTTGCCCATCTATTATACATAGTGAGGTATAGGTTAAGTCAGGACTCTTATCCTCTTGCATATATAGACTGTTTAAGACTCTTACAGATTAGGGTCAGTGGTTCAGCTCCTCTGGATGACCTGACCCAACATGATCTAATGTTGGCTAGGCGTTTGCAGGACGAACAATGGTTATTTTCTGTGTGTGTGTCTGTGTGTGTGTGCGTGTGTGCGTGACACCCTTTGTCTTGATATTGTGTGGCATGATTCTGAGTTGAATTAAAACTGCAATCCATAACATTTTGGTATTTTGTGCTGTTCATCTCAGACAGACCTGCATTGATCTTATATTATCAGAGTGATGAAGCTAACATACAGTGAGTTTACAAAACTTGGAGGACCAGCAATAATTGGCATCTTCTCTTTCTGTCAATTAATAAACAATACATAGTTAATAATAACCAGTAAGACGCGAGGTCACGCAGTACGGAACTCGCACAGGACGGAATTCATTTGCGATTGCTGTGATTCGAGTTGCGGTTGGTTGTTTAAGTTGGACACAATGTGGACTCTTAACTCGCTCTTAATAGGTGTAATATCGCCTGAATCAATGTTTTAGTTTATATATTGTTTATTGTGAGCGCAACCGACGGAGCAGGAGACGTAGACGCGATTTTTCTCCAGCGGGGAATACGTTTGCAGGAACACCGCACTGTGAAAAGAAGACAACTTCCGTGAATATTCAGCCCCACCTCCTAGAATGGTCTCTGCCTCATATCTTGACCAGGCCTTTCTCTTCGCAGATGAGTAAGCCTGGCTACGCGAGGCTAGGAGTGATGCCGTCAGGCATCAATGCCTATGTGGCGATATGCCTTATGTGGTCACAATTATTACATCATTTCCTAATTGCAATTATTTGAGATAATCGCAATTATTTCTGCATAATCTTCATAATTGTTTCCATGTTGAAAAATGTTGTTATATTGTCAAATAATGGCGGAAATAGCTGATCTACACGCTTACACCAAGGTCAGGTGTGTGTGTGTGTGTGTGTGTGTGTGTGTGTGTGTGTGTGTGTGTGTGTGTGTGTGTGTGCGTGGTTGCGTGCGTATGCGTGCTGCACACTACCGGTTGGCGTGCCAGACTGCTAATACCAGTGGACATTGCCATGGCTTGACTCTCACATGACAAAGTAGTAACTTGATTACACTCAGCAACCTCTACTGCTTTAGGCTTCTTGACAAAACTAAATATCAGTACAAAGTGGTGCTTTCACTATGGGCACATTATATACAGGTATTGTGCCACGCCTCTTTCATTCTGCATTTCTGCTGACAGATCTTATGAAGGTTTGACATGTTAGCCATCATTTATAAAGTGCTTTTTGAAACATGCTGTCGCCTGTCTGCCACACTGGACAGATGGCAATAGAAAAACAGATCCATTCATGGTGCAATTGCCGCGGCATTTCACAGCACCCTCTCTCACACACTGGAACTGAGAAACAGCTGTGTAAGAATGCTGTTTGTGGACTACAGCTCGGCAAGAGTCGGCCTTCACCACTGCAGTAGTTCCTGCCAAGCTCAACACAATTAGAGTCCCAGTCATACACTCAATCATATGCAGCTGGATACTGGACTTCCTGACGGGCCGCCACCAGGTGGTGAGAATGGGCAGCATTACGTCAGTGCTTCTCAACCTGTGGGTCGGGACCCCCAGGGGGCTCCCCAAATTATTTTGGGGGTTCCCAGATGATTAACTTAATGTGCAACATTGTTTTCTCACTCAACAGTAAACAAACAAGCATAAAGTTTAAGTGTATGGAGGGTATCTGATTCTGCACGTTTCTAAAGTGATAATTTAAGGACTTTTTAGTAAGTCTAAATTGACAAATGAAACATATATTATAGGCAGAAATTGTGAAAATAGCCGATTGCAAGGCGTTGTGTGCATGTAGATCTGCTATTTTCACAATAGAACCGTGTTATACAAAATGTAATGCCTCAACTCTTAGTGCTTGTCAGGGTCGGGGGTCCCTAGTTAAAATATTATCAGTCATTACATCACATCACACCCTCTGACCCTTAACATGGGGGCCCCTCAATGCTGTGGGTTGTGTCGTGTCCTCTTCTCTACTCCCTGCACACACATGACTGTGTGGCCACGCGCCACAACTCCATCGTCGGCCTGCAGAGATGAGGTCAGTTCACTGACACAATGGTGTCATGAGATTGATGAGAACAACTTCACTCTCAACGTTAAGGCCAAGGAGTTATCGTGGACTGCAGAAGGCAGAGCATATTCTCTAATATGACACGAGAGGGTGTGCATTATCACGGTTATTTGTTCACCAGTCATGCTGCAAGAACGAGCCGAAGGCGTGTTCCGTAGGCAGGGCTGAAGTAATTTTTTAATGCCTCATTTAGCTACTATATCCCTGAACTTCACATGAAAACTGCTAGTCTAGCCGCCTAGCATAGTGTGGAGATAGGGAGCGCTTCATAGACTGTTTTCACAACCTGCACAGCTGATTTCTTTGTTTGATTAGTGCTCATTAACTGCACTGGTAGAGAGCCATTTCAACCAATCAGATTGCTTCGTCGGAACTATCAGTTGTATAATCTCTATTATTATTGGCATCTAGGGTTACCAACCGTCCCGTAAAATACGGGATCGTCCCTTTTTTGGAAACTAAAAGACGTGTCCCGTATTGAACTGAAACGGGACGCTCTTTGTCCCGTATTTTAAGGTTGGGGGATAAATATGAATGACGGGATGATTTAATTGAGAAATGACAGCGATTCTGCCTGTCAGAGAGCTTCCACTTCCACTCTGCTCTCTCTCCTCTGAGACAAGTGCTGCATCCCATTGCTGTGAGAGGCGCTGCGCTGTTTGTAAGCAGCTGATTGGCTTATTAACATACGGCTTTGAGTGTTGCTAAGACACAGTCTCCGCCCCCCTACACACTCCCTTCCCAAGCATGGGCTGTAGGTTCACTCCAAAGTTGCCTGCGAGAGACGAAACGAGTGCGTGCGAGCGACCATACGACAGTGCTCGGCTCAGAACATTGTTTAATGTCTTAAAAAAACGTGTGACAGAAGATTGTGTACAAACATTTTAGACATGATAGATAGGTGATAGGCTAAACAAAAAGGTGAAAAAGCAGGCAAGCAACAGAAAATAAGCCATGGATATTGGTATTCCTGGGAACACTACAGTAATCTTGTCTGCCAACTAAAGCGACCCCAGACAGGCTGGTATGTGAAATAACATAAGCATGCGTTGATTTTGTTTTTAAAACCTAATGGTTATTGTTGTATGCCAATATGATTAAACTAGTGTTGGGTAACCAGAGAGTGGGCACATAAGGACCAGGTAGACCTAGGCGATATGTTTTGGAAAATTGAGAGACACCCGAATTAATATTGTGAAAGGAAAAATATGATTTAATAGAGGAAAATACACATTTTAGCCAACTTTATAACCGAAAATATCCGATTCTTCGGCCCAAAGACACCCGAATTAATATTGTGAAAGGAAAAATATGATTTAATATAGGAAAATGCCCGTTTTAGCCAACTTTATAACCGAAAATATGCGATTTTTCGGCGCCGCCTTTGGCGGCGCATGTTTCCTTAGAAAGTGTCCCGTATTTGAAACTCTGGGAGTTGGCAACCCTATTGGCATCAAACATCTAAATCGCTGTCATGTTACATTTGTGGTGTAATGGAAATACATTTACAGGAGCTAGCCAATGCTACATGTACTCTCCATGGCCACGCATCTGAAGCTTAAGTTCATTAGATGAGTTAGCATGTGGTCTGTGTTAACCCTTCACCTGTCCTTCTGGCAGCTTATCCTATACAAGGGGTTAACCTATTGACACACAATGCCTGGAGTACAACTTCAGCCTGTGCATTGGGCCCACCCCTTAACACTCATGATAATCGTATCGTGGAGATGTAATATATCTTGATATCGTCCTCCGTCATGCACTGGTATAAATTCACCTTTAATTTGCCGAGCTGCATATCCAGTACCACTTAAACCCTCTGTATTGGTAAAAGGTACGGTAACACTTTCTATGAAGCCCACGTTTATAATGCATTATGAGGGCATTTATAATGCTTCATAACTACAGTTTTTTTTTTCACTCTCTATTAAATGTCTTAAAAAATAGCCGCACCCCCAGCAGTACCTGCTGGTGTCACTGAAGCAGATGGAGAAGACAATAACACTTATTGTTGGACTGGAGGCTGAGCCATAAGGGACATGAATGGAAGGCTCATTCAGCACTGGCAACGGGCAAAATAGAAGTGCTGAGACTGTACATGACACAGATGGCATAGGCATACTACACTATAGCACAGCTATTGGGTCAGGACCTGGAAGTGTGCCATGCGTTGTTCTTACATGCTCAAGTCACTATTGTACTTACATTCAAGTATGTATGTAAGTACAATAGTAATGTTCTGGTAATCAACCTACTTACAGTATGTGATTGCTGTACATTAGTGTGTGTGTGTGTGTGTGTGTGTGTGTGTGTATGTGTGTGTGTGTGTGTGTGTGTGTGTGTGTGAGCGCGCGTGCGTGCGAGCGCGTACACGGTTAAACATTTTTATGGGAAATTCAGCACAAATTGCAAATTGGACTTTCTTTTCTTGCAGAAGGTTTCCGAACTGATTTGAACCCATATTAAGCGGGCTAATGTTGGTGAGTAGCCTACAGTATGAACACTCTAGTGACAGTTAAGCTGCTTATTGGCCAGCTGGGGTTTAACTTCACAGACGCCTACACACACACGCGCGCGCACACACACACACACACACACACACACACACACACACACACACACACACACACACACACACACACACACACACACACACACACACACACACACACACACACACACAGAGAGAGAGTCGTGGTGCTGGGACTAGTCTGTTACAGGAGTCCAACACAGGAATGTTCTACCAGTAGTGGCTGCTTGCCACTCATTTAGCTGACTGGCTCTGGATTTTTATTTGATTGAAGTCACCTGTTGTTTACCAACGAAATGCAATATATACAGTAAAGCATTGTTTCCCAAACAGTAGTGTCCAGACCCATTTTTTCCATTTTATTCCAAAATAGATCAATAAAATAATTTGATAAATAAAATAAATTACACAAATTGAAAACATATATATAGCAGATCTACATTGTGAGCTTGTAGATTGACCATTTTCATTATTTGAGTCCCAGAGAGACAAGGCTTCTCTTTTGGGGTGCTAAAAAGTTTGGGAACCACTGCAGTGCACACTACTTAATTACCTTGATGAGACACTTGTAATTATTGTCTGTTCCACTTTTTCACTCACTTTTGAAGTTGTGTGCGGCTTGACGTGATGTCTTTAGGGTTCAAACATTTCACATTGTGATTCAGACGAAAACGGTTGGGTATTATTTGACAGGAAAGATCTGTTATCCTGCAATGGGGCTTGTACAGAACGCCAAAGATTGAGGATAGCATCTTTAGATAAAGCCAGTAACTAAGATTGATGTATGTATGTATATGATGTCAGATTGGATTCCTCCTGTCCACAATGAGATGGATGATATATACTGTGAACTAACGTAAGCATCGGTATTCATGCTTATAACCACTATAGACACAAGGCCTAATATGGCAGACAACAAACAAACAAAACAAACAGCAACAACACACACACACACACACACACACACACACACACACACACACACACACACGCACGCACGCACACACACTTACAGATATGGAGAGACACGAATAGGCTACACATAGGCATACACACAGTCACACACACATACACACACACACACACACACACACACACACACGCACGCACACACACACACACACACACACACACACACACACACATGCGACGCACATGGAAACACACACATGACTTCTGAATGCAGCAGCATGATGTTAAGCTGTAAGCACTCAACACATCTCAATGGGAACGTAAATGAACAACAGTATGCAGCTGGGTCAGTCCGCGCCTTATCGTGCAGCTACAGCTGCAGCAGGCTGGCTGCTCTCGCTCTCCCACTCTGCCGTGTCCCTATATCTTTTTTTATTCTCTGTCCTTCGCCACACGACAGGGAGAGGACTCAGCAGAGAGGGTGGAGAGATAGTGTAAATGTACATTTGGCATGGGACCTTCACGGCAGGTCAGAATATCATCAGGGGACAGCGCCTTGACATTTCTATTACTGGGAAGGAAGTAGGCTGCAGCCTTAATGTGAACTCTAAAGCAAGAAAATATTCAAATATTATTACAGCTACATACTGTACAATGTACATGTACAGTACTACACACATATGTGTTCCCGGCCTGATGGGTAAAAGCACCAAAATGTATGCACCCCAACTTCTTAAGTTGTTTGATTGGATATATATATATATATATATATATATATATATATATATATATATATATATATATATATATTATCAGACACACTCCTTTGCACAGTGTCCAGTGCATAAGTGGGAATGAATGTTGTTATTCACAAATGTTACTAAATGAATTGCTTATGAATTGGACTGGAATGCTTTGAATCAACCCCATTCACGTGTGTGTGTGTGTGTGTGTGTGTGTGTGTGTGTGTGTGTGTGTGTGTGTGTGTGTGTGTGTGTGTGTGTGTGTGTGTGTGTGTGTGTGTGTGTGTGTGTGTGTGTGTGTGTGTGTGTGTGCGCACGCGCGCGCACGTGCGCGCGCGCGTGTGTGGTTATCAGCTAGACAACCAGTCAAAAGCCTGCTGTATGGGGCTTGTATGTTGTTGTTTCTTTCTGTGTTGGACTCTGACTCTGCCAGCCTCTCCAAGTCTCCTAATGAGGTTTTATGGATTCCACAGTTTATGAAATTCCTTCTCTCTCTACCTAGTGCCCACCCCACTCGCCCCGCTATTGTGTCTCCCTCTCTCAATATTTTCAATCTAATTTATTTTCCCCTCTCAACACGTGCATGCATTTAATTATTTATGCATACTCACGCGTGTGAGTGCACACTTGTGCTTGTGCATGTACTATGTGTTGATGTTTGTTGGTTTTATCCTTGTTTTTATGAAATTCCTGCCATATAACTTATAGGAGCCTCTGTAACTGAGGAATGTGCTTAGCTACAGTCGGATGAGAAGAGATGAGGTGGTGGTAAGGAAAGAGACTGTTGATGATTATGTTGATGGAGGAGAGGTGTGATGGATGGAGCAAGAACAGGATAAGAGTGGTGGTGAATGAACAGCAATCACTGGGATTTAGTAACACATGGAAGAAGGGATAAGCCATAGGATAAAGACGAAGAGAGTGTGTGTGTGTGTGTGTGTGTGTGTGTGTGTGTGTGTGTGTGTGTGTGTGTGTGTGTGTGTGTGTGTGTGTGTGTGTGTGTGTGTGTGTGTGTGTGTGTGTGCTCGCGTGTGTGTGTGAGTGCGTGCGCATGTGCGTGTGTGTGAGAAGCAAGTAGGCTAGGGTCCGACGATAACGAATGCCCGATTGCCTGGGGCAAGTTCAGGCATTGCCCAAAACCTGTCTAGACCTGCCCGCTTGGGCAACTGCCAATTGAGCGTGATGTTTGTTTCAAAATGTGTTGGGTCACCTTTGTGCGGCATGAAGGTCCAATCCAGCCAATAGTTTGTGAGATATGTTGTTTAGAACCAAAGTGGTGGATGGACTTATGGACGGACTTTGCCATCATTAGAGCCCTGCCGTTAGGGGTGAGAGAAGACCAGAATTCATAAAAACTGGGAACCAAAGTTGTAATCTAGTTGTAGTCATCAACAGCTTCTCAGTTCTCACAACCAAGTGGATTTGGTTGGTGACGCATATAAAGAAAAGAGGAAGAACAGTGAATGATAGAAGACCAAAAGGAAAACAAACCTGCCCTGATAGTGTGGCATGATGGGAATGGAAGGAATGTGTATGTGTGTGTGTGTGTGTGTGTGTGCGTGCACTTGAACTTGTAAGGAGGAAAGTGGTTTATGGTGATTGATGGCTTGAGGAGTGTTGTAAACTGCAGCTGTATAGCTCTACCATTTAAGGGAGTGTACAGTATGTGTCTTACAATGTTTACTCTACTAGAGTTGTACCTTAATATTAACATTATAACTGATTGTGTATTATCTTCTATATGTCTAGGCATTGTAGTCAATAAGAATGTTTCCTAGTTTCAACCAAAGAATTACAATCAACAGTCCGTGTGTTACGTTTGTCTTATTCATTGATGTGATTGTCTGACAGAATGTGATGGTGGGAGTTTGCGCGTGCGTGCGTGCGTGCGTGCATGCGTGCGTGCGTGCATTTGTTCATGCAAATACCATACAGACATGTTGGTGTGTGTGAAATAGAGATAACCCCAGGCGTTTGTGTGTGTGCGAGTGTGCGTGTGTGCGTGCGTGTGTGTGTTCGAACCAGATAAGATTTTCCTGTATTGTCCTCATGTGTGTGACTCTTTTTTTTCTCCTCCTAGATTTATATTGCATCTGCAGTCCTGTCCTGTCCTAAGCTTCACAGATAAAAATATTCGGCCATGGCAGCTGTTATGTCAGCAACTCTGTTGTTCACACAGGGTCCGAAACATCCATGGTGGGATGACTCCTTCCATGTGCACAGAGAGTCCTTCCACAGTTATGTGGAATGTGTAAACACCAGAATGTGTAGAAGTGGATGAACGGTTCACATCCTCAGCAGAGCCTAGACTTCTTCACGGTATTCTTTGTCCCTCTCACCCCTCCCCACCCCCCCACCCCACTGTGGCCCCAGAGAGCATTCTGTGTTTTGTTTTTGGACAGCTGCGTACCCACACGTACACCACCGCCACCGCTGCACATACACACCAACAACAGCTACAACAACAAATGTCTTCTCTACCCAATATTTGGGAAAAATTGCGGGCAGTGGAAGTACTACTTTCCTCAAGCTTGACTTGCATGCCGGACAGTGTTTTTCTCCGGGTATTATTTGCGTTTGCAAGTGCTGCAATATCCCATAATAAACACAATAAGACGATAGTCATAAGAAATCAACATGTAATGTTTTGATCACCATGTTTAGAGAGGGAAAAAGTCGCAACATTTTATGTCGAGGTTGAAACTGTCACTGGCACAGGGTTTTGACAGAAAGGGCTTCTGGCTTCATAGCCACTGTTAGTGCTGGAACTGGTTATTACAGCTGAGCCTTGCAGAATCCATTCTGTAGCGTGTCTTGGTGGAACCACTATACTGATTTGATGGCGTATCTTAATTTTCCATACCTCTTTGCTGCATGTTGGTGAATCTATAGTGTAGCTGTGTCAGAAACCTCGTAAGTTTCAAATTTGTATGTTATTTTTCTCGTAAATTAAAGCCCTACATCATACAAAAGTGGCACACAAAAGTGGTGAAAATAGCAGATGCGAGCCATTGTGTGCTTGTAGATTGCCTATTTTCACTCATTTAAATCGTTTTTAAAATAATAACAAAAAAGAACATTGGACATACAAGGTTTATACCCGACAAAGAGGTCAGAATACATTAGCTGTGCCTGCTTTTAATGCCCATGGTGTGGTTCAAACTGGTGTCCAACAAGTCATGCCTTTTTCTTTGTCAGCATCACGGTCAGATTTCTTTAGTCTGACTGTGTGTGTGTGTGTGTGTGTGTGTGTGTGTGTGTGTGTGTGTGTGTGTGTGTGTGTGTGTGTGTGTGTGTGTGTGTGTGTGTGTGTGTGTGTGTGTGTGATCAGTGATTTGAGGACTGCTCTTCTAATCTCCAGAGAACCCCTGCTGTGCTTAACCTCTTCCTCCTCTCCGCAGCTCACTAACCTCTTTAATAGTTTCCTGTGAAGAGCTAATGCCTCGCTTTGACATTTCGCCCCCAATTCAGCCCCCGTTTCATCTTTACAGCAGTAGACACAGACTGATGCTCAGCTACACACTGTGACTGGACTAAAACATTTAGAAGTAGGAAACATTCACACTCAAGGACCTCAAAGTGTGCTACTGTATGACTAGGGTACATATTTCATATATGCAATTTATATTTATTCCTTATACTATTTGTTGCTATTCTTTATTTCTTTGGTATTGTTGTTACACTATTGAGGAACCAAAACCAAACATGTTTTCTCTTGAGTACTATATAAGATATACCGGTACCTTTATTTATTAGTATATATACTGTAAGATATAACAATACAAATCTTGAATTTATGAATATAGCAGAATGACACAGGCATGCACAGACATACCTGTCCATTTCTACCGTTATCATCCCATTTCTTGAGCGATTATCACTTCTTATCAGCACATTGTAAAGGGCCAGGAGGGCCATGCTCTGCCGACTGAGTGTTAGTGACACATTTTGACTCGATTAGTTATCTCCCGGTCCATAGTGATAGTAGCCACGTTCCCCTACTCACGCGTGCCTCCGTCGTGGATCATGTGGCGTGAGCAGTAGGGTCGGCTGGCAGGGAAATACAAGGTATTGGGTTCAAATCCTACTCGATTCCCTTTTTTTCTATCATTTTTTTTACCACTAGAAGGTACAGTTGCATTACTTATGAATGATGACAGCCTACTGAATCGGCAGATCATGTCGATACTAATGCGCTGTTGACAGCCTACTGAGTCAGCAGTCGTCAGACCATTACAATAGGCCGATAAAACGTGATAATCGGCCATTATACTGTATGGCATGATACATCCGAAAAGGGTGGTCTACAGGACCACCCATTTCGGATGTACACATCATGCTCACATGCACACATACTGTAGACACAGATTGTGCGTGCAGTCCGTGCGCACATTCTTTGCCAACCAACCACACATGCACAAATCCATCATGGAAATTACAGGCCAATGCTTTCTGGCAGTGTAGTCTCTTAGTGCATTACAGGAATAGCTATTTACTAGGGATGTCAAAAATGGACCTTTATCAAAATCGATTATTCTATAGCAATATTCGAATATTATTCGAAAATCGAAAATTAATTATTATTATTATTTTTGTATTAATTTTTTTTTTTTTTTTTTTTTTTTACTGGATTTCAATGCACATTTACCTATGTACAACATGGCTCTTCAGGTAATTGGTAGCCTAACTACTACTCTTCATCTTTCTTTTTAGTGTGCCAGTGTACTGTTCACCTAATCTCTCAAGAACAGATTCTGTGATGCTTTACAATACAGAGGGCACTGTTTTCCCTTTTCTTTGATGATGGCCACCAAGTACCAAACAATCAAGCCTGAATCAATCACACCTGTGTCTGAGACAGGAGGGGAGTGTGTAGCAGGCAGCTGCCACTCTGCTGTGCTCCTTCACTCTACACAGTTTACAGTTGGTGCTGGTGTGAATAATAAATCAATGGCCATTTACTATTATCATTAATACTATTGTTAGCCTCTATTCTATATTTTGTTTGAAACTAACTAACTAAGCCAAAAAATAGTATTTAAAAAAAAAAAAAAAAAAAAAAAACGATTTTTTTTTTTTTTTTTTCGATTTTCGATTATGAAATATTAAAATCGAATATTGATTAATGGAACGAATATTCGAAAATCGATTATTCGGTGACATCCCTACTATTTACCAAAGTAAGTAAAAGCATTACTGTCTGTGTGTGTGTGTGCGCGCGTGCGTGCGTGAGTGCGTGTGTGTTCATGCACAAGTGTGTGAGTAATTGCTTGTTGCTTTTATCTTTAGTGTATAATGCTCTCAAGGTCAAAATGAATATGTATTTAATTTCATGGCATTTAGAATCCAGGTAAAACTGTTTGACCTGCATTCTCCCTGCACTGCATCTCCATCTCAGATTCAGCCAACACTTCAATTACTTCATGTTTGTATTACTTAAGCCCACGCTTTACTCACAGTGATTAGCAATGCATAATATGTGACTTATATGAGAAAATAAATCTATCTTGGAAAATACAAAGCAGCCTGGAGCTTGGTTGGACATGGAGACAGTACAGGTATTTTGCTGGCAACAAGGAGATGAGGAAAATTGGAATATTATTTGTTCATATTTCTTATATGACAAACAGATAACAGTCAAAAGTCTACTCTATACGAACACAATTGTCCCATGTTTGCGGCAGGGAAGCCGGGCAGGTAGGATGATATTTGTCACTGCACATACTCCTACTGTCAGCTGCATGAACGGGAGGAGTGGGACAGAGGCTACATCCTCCCGGTGGGGGCTCCTCACTGGCAGGTGAGCCAGTAGGATACCACAGCAGTGACAACACATAGAATGTGTAGAAAAAAAGAGGCATCTGTTTGGCTGGAGTAAAGATCCCCAACATTTGGTACAAATGGGTGACAAAATTGATTTGCAAAAAAGGGAAGAGACCAAGTCACTCTTGTGGAAAAATGTAAAAGCCTTCAATAGTCTGACTAATGCATGGCAAAAATGAAAAATACGCCTACGTGTTGCGGCAACAATGCCTTCATCAGGCTGACACAGAAATGTGTGTGGGGAGGATTACATTGGCAAAAAACACACACACACACACACACACACACACACACACACACACACACACACACACACACACACACACACACACACACACACACACACACACACACACACTCAAACAACATCAGGGAGACCAAATACAGCCACTGGAATTGTACAAGTTATATTTTATTAACATACTCTACCATACAGATTGGACATTTGTATTCACTAAAAAAGTTGAATACTCTAGCTTTTTAAGTGATTGCATTATCTACCTGTGATATTTTAATGTAAGCTAATGAAGATACAGCAACACACATTAGAACATGGAATAACTGTGAAGAGCGAATTGGTTTCCGATCAAACTGTCTGCTGACTGAACAGAAAAGGCACCAGGTTGAAACAAGCCTGGCTGTTACTGTAGCCTGACGCTGGAACAATAGCACAGAATGAATCTCTCTGGTAACTTACCGTATGTGCCACTGCTTTACAGAATGAATCTCTCTGGTAACTTACCGTATGTGCCACTGCTTTCATGAAAGCTAGTCATGGCTATGATTCAGGTAAAATAACTGGAAAGTCCCAGCTTAATCTGCTTATCTACGTAGGTTCTGTGAAACGGGCCCAAGGTAGATTGTTAGACCAGTGGCTTAATGATGGCATTATACTAAGCAAAAAATCACACCCAGTGTGAAGTGAGCGGTGCCTTTGAGCAGTTCATTTCATTAAGATGTATGAATTCTTGTGTTGTCCATTAATGTCAGGGCTGGTCAACAGGACCACCTGGTCACCCAGTGGTATTGCAGCTGTTGCATACTGCATACAGACATACCTAACACACTGCATACAGACATACTTACACACACAGTCAAGCATTGGAGCTCTGAGGCACCGCTCAAAAACATGATGGCTGGCTGGGACCTCTGTTCTCTCAAGTCAACCAACAGCAGCAACAGCAGAAGCCTATTCAATTACTGTGTTGGCTCCAATTCAACTTAATCAGTGTTATTGCAATGTATTTGTCATCTCCCTCATGGATTTCTAAGTGACCGTGACAGTATTCCACCAGTCATAAATCACAGTGGTGAGCCACTTGTTTGAAGAGGAATGTGAAGAATAGGGGGAGATGAGAGTTGTAAATCAGCCAAGAGGAAGATGTTAACAGATATAATGCTCCTTGAAGTAGTTCTGAGTGCTACTTTCTTTTTCAATGGATGACTGTATTCATAGCAATGTTGACTTGACTTTCTCTTGTTGTACTTAATGGTCTATAGAGCATCTGCTGAATGGCTAAATGTCAAAGGGTAAATACTGAACCAGTCAGCTGGACTGTCTTTGTGTGACTTTTTTAAAGTATTTTTCACACTGTATAATATATCTCACTGTATATTTGTCATGGCAAAAAATATACGACAGTGAGAAATATGAATGGTATCTTCACTTGGCTATAGTTCCTTCGCCTGCAGGTGTCTGTCAGAATTGTAATACTTTCATCATACTTTGAATGGTTGTGTGCAACATGTTTTAACCTGTCCTGGAACTAAAACGTTTCTCTGTGATACAAATGATTAGTGTTGCTTGGTGTTGCAACTTTTAATTAATAATTTCTTCATAAGCGTATTCAGACAGGCTCCTATTGTGACATCTACAATATACAACACTCTACCATGAGATGGTATTCCACTCTCAGCATCAGTACCCTGTGTGTGTGTGTGTGTGTGTGTGTGTGTGTGTGTGTGTGTGTGTGTGTGTGTGTGTGTGTGTGTGTGTGTGTGTGTGTGTGTGTGCGCACTAGGGATGTCAAAAATGGACCTTTATCAAAATCGATTATTCTATAGCAATATTCGAATATTATTCGAAAATCGAAAATTAATTATTATTATTTTTTTTTTATTATTATTATTATTTTTTTTTTATTTTTTTACTGGATTTCAATGCACATTTACCTATGTACAACATGGCTCTTCAGGTAATTGGTAGCCTAACTACTACTCTTCATCTTTCTTTTTAGTGTGCCAGTGTACTGTTCACCTAATCTCTCAAGAACAGATTCTGTGATGCTTTACAATACAGAGGGCACTGTTTTCCCTTTTCTTTGATGATGGCCACCAAGTACCAAACAATCAAGCCTGAATCAATCACACCTGTGTATGAGACAGGAGGGGAGTGTGTAGCAGGCAGCTGCCACTCTGCTGTGCTCCTTCACTCTACACACAGTTTACAGTTGGTGCTGGTGTGAATAATAAATCAATGGCCATTTACTATTATCATTAATACTATTGTTAGCCTATATTCTATATTTTGTTTGAAACTAACTAACTAAGCCAAAAAATAGTATTAAAAAAAATAAAAAAAAAAAAAAAAAACGAAAAAAAAAATAATAATAATATTTTTTCGATTTTCGATTATGAAATATTAAAATCGAATATTGATTAATGGAACGAATATTCGAAAATCGATTATTCGGTGACATCCCTAGTGCGCACGTGCGCGCGCGCGCGTGCTGTGTGTGTGTGTGTGTGTGTGTGTGTGTGTGTGTGTGTGTGTGTGTGTGTGTGTGTGTGTGTGTGTGTGTGTGTGTGTGTGTGTGTGTGTGTGTGTGTGTGCGCGCGCGCGCGTGTGTGTGTTGGGAATAATTCACAAGGCTAAAACTCTTTCATTTTTGGAACAGGGCGATTGAACAAAGTGAGGCAGTTTCAGAATTAGACTCAATGTTTATCTTCATATCCCTGGGGTAATTCCTCATAATGATACACTAAGATATTCCACAGTGTGAGTCACAATTCGGTCCTTATACACACAGCTAAATCCACTCCAGACTTAACTGTGCATGGACCAAAACAATGGAGAATAGGTCTGATTTTTGTTGCCCGAAACAATACCTTGGTTGGACAGAGAGAGGGAGTGTCAGGAAGATGGTGTGATGTCAGCAGGGAAGAGGAAAGGAAATGAGGCAAGGAGAGGAGGGAGGGAGTACCCCTTTCCTGGTAGACAGCGCTCTCTCTCCTCTCTTTCCCCCTCCTGTCCTCTCCTCTCCTCTCCTCCCTCTCTCGTTTCCTCTCCCCTCCGTCTCAGTGTGTTGGGAAAGAGAAAACGGGGGATCCCGGACTAAACAGTCCATCCAAGAGAAACAAACAGTGTGTTAGCGGTCTAGGAGGCAGAGAAGAAACACAGAAAGAGAGAGAGATACAGACGGAAACCACAAAGACAGACGAAGAGAGTCAGTACACTGTGTAGAGAGACAGACAAAGTGTGGACAGAGAGGTATAGTAAGACATTGAAGAGGGAGAGAGGGAGAGGAAAGACCTCGAAGTAAACTTCAGTTCCGTTTTCCCAGGATTCAGTGTGTCTACAGGAAAGTCAGAGCGTTTTTCACGGCCAGTCAGTTCAGTTCCTTTCTGCTGACGCCGGGGCCGAGGAAGCAGTGGTGTTTGGATTGGGGTATAGACAGAGTCCATACCGAGGAACCGCTTGGTTTCAGCTACACAGCTACAATGTACAGTGGCTATGGAGGTATCATTCACCCCTCTCACTTTTTTTTGCCTCTTTATTACTGTTATTATACTGTTTTTATTATAGTGTTAGAGGTTTGACTGCACTGTACTTAGCTGGAGGCAGGAGTGTGTGTGTGTGTGTGTGTGTGTGTGTGTGTGTGTGTGTGTGTGTGTGTGTGTGTGTGTGTGTGTGTGTGTGTGTGTGTGTGTGGTGTTATTATGTAATGATAGGAGCATGTTTTTGTTGCTATTATAGGGCAGTGTGTTGTATGACTTATGTTGCAGGTGTGTGTGTGTGGTGGGCAGGGGTTAATTAGTTTTTCACGAGTGCCTTAAGTGTTGCATGTAATGCTAAGAGTATTATGCCTTGAGCCGTGTCCACGATAATTATGTATGTGTGTGTGTGTATGAGCATGTGTGTGCATCTAGGTCTATTTGTGAATGTATGATCCCTGACTGTAAACTCTTTCATTAAAGTGGACATGCTGCTATACCGTAGGTCATGAAATGTATAGGCTATTCCTTGACTAGGTCTACATTGTTGTTGGTTTTGATGATAGAATTCAGGACTGACTGTCATTCGGGACTGTGGTATTAGGTGTTGATTTCAAGTTGTATGCAATGCATCGAGCTGATGCTCTTATCCAAAGTAAGTGAATGAATGAAAACTCAAGGTATGATAATTAACCACATCGTGGCCAGTGATTTCACTTCACTGATAACTGTTTGGGAATGAAGATGATGTATGATGCTTTCAGTGGATGTACGTACAAAAAATATTATTATCGCCCCAAAAGTTCTATTTAAACTTACTGGAATTGTTTACCATGTATTTCACCATGGTCATACGATATGGTTAGCATTGGCTTTACAGCTGTAGGCCAGTGCATGAAGGCTACGTTACAGTATTCCTGTTACTGTCACTAATGGCTGGCCATAGGATCAAAGCTCTTCCTGGTTCTGTAATATGGCATAAGCCAGTCGTTCTCAAACTTTTGAATTTGAATTTGAAGGTCTCCCCTTAACTTTGACAGTGTACAAATGAAACCAAATGGACCCGTAAGTTACAGGCTTGTAAGGGTCAATTTAGACCCCCATAAAGGAACCTAGAGTGTCCCTGAAATCCACTTTGAGAACCACTGGCATAAGTAATAAGCTATATAACTGTACAATGCTGTACATTTTTCTCACTGTGTTATATCCTACACCTACAGCTGTCCAGCTAGCATAATGTATCATAGGCTTTACAGTTTGACTACAACAAGGCAACGTTATTTCTGTTGTCAGTACAGCCATAAGCTGAAGTAGTCTCTTCCTGGCACTGCCCTTGTAGCAGGATGTTACTCCCCTCCCTGTTTCCTCCTCCTAAAGGTTGTTATGAAACAAAAGAGAGAAAATGTGAAAGAAACAATACTGCCTGACTGTATGAAACAGACAGGCATGGTATCGCAAAAAAAGAGTGGAAGTGAATGGTGGAATGATTAAGCTAACCTGCCCCTCTTTACAGTTGTCATTGACTCTGGATTGTCAGACTGGATCGATCTTCCTACTCAGGAAATCATGTTGTCATATGCACTTCTTAAAGTATGAACAGAGAATAGAATAGAATACTTTATTGGCAACAATTAGAAGCACAGTATCTCATTTTTAATGTGGTAAGACAAAGCCTACGCTTGTTTCTATTGTGGTCCATTTTAAAACATATAACGCCTAAGAACAGTGCAGATAGGACAAGTGACTTAACAAAGGCACACCAAAAAGGTGAGTCGCCTGTTAGCCAAGGGGCAGTCCAGTATCTAAGTCCAATAGGTATATAACAGACTATCATTTTTCAGAACAGCAGCATGGCTATATGGACACATCTAGTGCACACTCTGCAGGTAAATAAAACTTTCAGGCAGGTGAAGTTTGCTTACTTTTCGGGCAAGTGGTCATGACCTTTGGGCAAGTAGAACATGACCTGTACTTGCCGACGGGCAAGTGCCTCTGAGACCTTAATGTCAACCCCTGCTATTAGTTGGTGTATTGTATTGTATATTATATTCCACAACATTGCATTACACCTTACGCCAATATGAGCAAATGAATGAGTTTGGTTGCTCTGCTTCACCATGACTTACGTAAGGCGTGTTATTTACACCTAGGACTTGATGATTCATAGCTCACTCCCAACAATCCTAATGACTGTTAAATGCTAATTAATGCTCTGTAATAATATGGACACCAACTTGTGTGGTTTCCATAGTAGTGTCTGGTTTTGTTTGTTTGGCTGCTGCTGAAGCAATAGAGTGGTTAATGGGAGGAGGTATTTCTTTCTTTGTGGTTCAGTAGTTGAGCCCACAGGAACCAATCTGCCTTTATGGATGGACATTAATAGGGTCAATAACTCTGTGAGTCCTTTCTTACTCATCTGTGAGCCACGTGTTTGTGTGTGTGTGTTCACAATGCAGTCTACATCCAACCTTATCATGTTTTTCATTAGGTGCTACTACTGGATAAACTTGAGTTTTTCTCAGACGGTAGGGGCTTTTTAACGTTCTCTGCCTGGGGAAGAATAGGCTTAGTAGATGTATGGAGGCAAGGATGTTGGTAATATTGGGTAATATGAAGAGATGAGACAGGAAGGAAGGATGGAAGTGCGCGTGTGTATGAGAGAGAGAGAGAGAGAGAGAGAGAGAGAGAGAGAGAGAGAGAGAGAGAGAGAGAGAGAGAGAGAGAGAGGGATAATTTCAGAGACATATATACAGTATAATACACTGCACTGCACACACAGATTGTGAGCTGGATTTCAACAACGGTTCACATTGTACGAACCAGCTCATTAATTTCTACTGATTATAGTATCTTTGTACATTTCAGTCTCTTCTAGCTAATCTACTCTACCACAGTAACCTGCTGTCCACTGTATGGATTTGATCTCCCCTCTTGTTACCTGTTGTTTACTTTACATGAAGAGGTCAAACTGCAAAATAAAAGGGCTCTTGGGTCTTGCAGTGGTAATGCGCCTGTTCACCTTCGTGGAGTCTAAGGGTTTGAATCCACCGCTTTGTCAAGCATCTGTACCAGGCACGTGCACACATAGACATCAAAGGGGGCTTGCACCCCTGCCATTATATCTGTCTGTAAAAGGTGCCCTCTCCAGACATGAATGTAGTTTTTACTATGGTGAAAGAAATGCAAATGCCCCTCTTTCCATGCCATACCTGAAGGCAACATTCAAGAGAACTAGCCCTTACCCGTTCAAAGATATGAGCTCCAAAATGATGTGCAGTGTGTGGGTT
>NC_137820.1:50879345-50886845 GCF_963921795.1 Nannobrachium achirus
GTGATCTCTGACTTTCTGTTGGCCTGACTTCAGCTACAGGGCTTTACACTGGACTAGTGGACTTCTGTCACGCAGAGGACGCAGCTTCTAGACCACAACGGAACAGAGTACAGCAGAACAGAACGGACCAGACCACAGCAAATGACGTGTTGTTGTTAATGTAATTTGGACCGAGCGATTGAATAAACAGCAGACCGTACGAAGGAAGGGCATCCTACGTACATGCAAATAGCAACTTGGAACTACCGACGTAACTGATTTGAGCAACTGACCAGAGAACAGAGTGAGAGTGTGAAGCCGTACCAAGATGGGCAGGGTAGTGAGTGCTACACACCTGACCTCAGGTGGGCCGTGGATGGGCCAGAGGTAGAGATGTGTCGACTGCCAGTGATCTGTCTGTCCTGGGATACTAACACACACCAAGACAAGGACAAGCCTGTACCAGGTTGGTGTTTCTGGTCCTTGTGTTTATTTTTGCTCTGCTGATTTAGCTGTTAGAGTTAAATTACCACTCAGGATTTCACTATTTTTATTTTTGTTTGTGGAGCAAGCCACACACACGCACGCACACACACACACACACACACACACACACACACACACACACACACACACACACACACACACACACACACACACACACTGTTATTTTGCGTGAGAAGTTCTCTTGGTAATAATGTAACTCTTTATAATTCTAATTCTATTAATTCAGCTGGTATATGTGAGAGGTTTAATATAATTGAGTCCTTATTCTGGAAAAGAGAAAAATGTCTTGTTATAAATAAACATTCATTGAGTTAAACTGTTGCGGACAATAACGGAGGGCTACACGCTGTCAGCAATATCCATCAAGACAGAAATACCGGTACATCAAACTGGAATGGATCAATCAGAATAGTTGTTACTCTGTATATATTTCTGTGTCCGTCTGTGAAAAACATAGCATGACAACTCGGTGGGAATGATGAGTAGGCTGTCCTGAAGAGGTGATAGATGTTTTGATTGAGAACTTGAGAAGGTCAAAGGTCAATGTCAAAATAGGGTCGAGGTCAATGGGTAATGAATGGAGAGATGTAGAGCAGGATACTGTGTGTTGGTGTGGGCAGGGTTGGCGAAGTGATGCCAGATACATGCATCCTGATGAATTCTTTGGAATTATGGCACTTGATGGGTACTACTTCTAGTGCAGTGGCTTAGCGCACGTTTATAAGCGTACCGATACGGAGCGGATAAAAGCGCCAATTTTTTTATGGGCCTTCTTTATGACCTACTGAAGGATTTTAGATCGGTATACAAACATACATATTCAAAATACCCCTATAGTGCACAAAAGTTATCTTGATCAAAAACTGCAAAAAACGCCTATACTAAAAGAGGTTTAATTCTTGCCTGTGTCCTCCTGCTGCTAGTTTTTACATCATACTTGCACAGGGTGTCTACAGGTAGTGTCTTGACATCCCAGAACAGCTAGAATGCCAATATTTGATTCCATTATGAATCATTTGGCTTTTAAATAAGTCCTCATTATAGGCGAAAATAGAAAAAATAAATAGATGATGTATTTTGGAAGATGATTCATCCAAAATACATGAAGCACATGAAGTATTATCCATCAAACCTTTAATACAATCATACTGTTCAAACTCTACTGATTGAGACCTAAACTAAAATAAATGAAAGGGAAGAAGGATCGGGACAGGTCAGCTGGGGCGCGCGAACAGCCTGACATCAGGGTTGAGGACCAAGGGCCTGGATGACCCTCCTTACTCCACTAAGAAGTAATCTGCAAGGGAGACAGGCAAGAAAGAGTGTGTTGTCACAATTTAAACAAATGGACATGTATATTTATGTGAAAACTTGGTGTATTGGTGTACCTTACTGTACCTGCATGGTGTCTATTTGCGGCAGTTGCATTTGCAAAGTCCAGAACAGTCAAGATTTGCATTGCTGCATTTACAACTGGAACAGTCCCCTTTACACACACATTTTATCAGCTCTCTTCAGGCAATGGAGACCTCAGGTATGCTTATCCACACTGGCACCCATGACCCTGATGCATCCTTGGTCCAGCCAAAGTCCTTTGGAGAAGGAAGCGATTGCTGTGTGTCTGTGCTGGTTGCCCAGATTCCTGTCTGAAACACAGCCCATTTTGCATGCTGAAGAAGTTCATCCTGCATGGGAGGTAGTCTATCCATCGGCCGACTCTCTTGACAGAAGAGTTCCTTCCTTGTTTGATTGGTGGAATTCAAAGGACTGGCTTTATTGTACATGATCACAGTCAGTCTTTCAAGCGTCTGGAAATGCTCGGAGTCAACATTTAGTTCCTGGAATGGATGCTTTGCCAGGTACACAAATGCTTCTGTAGCAGCAGCATCAACAAGCCAGCAAGGATCACGATGACATCAGTGTCCACAGTTCGCACAAGATTCGTCACAAGATCATAGGCTTTCCAGGCCTTCCAAGCTGACTTCTTGCCTTTTCCATTGAATGCAGATGTTGTGTCACAGCCTGAATATGCATGGAACATAAGCAGACCTCGAGATTTGGGTTCCCCCAGGCTTTTGCAGATGTGGTTTATGTGATAAAACCGGAGTCTTTTTCCCATGCCAAAAGCCACATAGATGTCAGTCAAGGGTTGAAGCACCACCAAATAGTTTAACATCTAAGATCAAAGAGTTCAGCTGGCCACCAACCAAAGCTGTATATGTTACATCAGGCCAAGCGATGTCAGGACAAGCTTTTGGTTCCAGTAGCATGATGGAATGTTGCAACCATGAGGAGGCAGACACAAGGATTGTGGTTCATCTACAACATGCACTGAAGCATGGAGCAAAGACGGATCTTGTTCGAACTGTGGACACTGATGTCATCGTGATCCTTGCTGGCTTGTGGTGCTGCTGCTACAGAAGCATTTGTGTACCTGGCAAAGCATCCATTCCAGGAACTACATGTTGACTCTGAACATTTCCAGACGCTTGAAAGACTAACTGTGATCATGCACAATAAATCCAGTCCTTTGAATTCCACCAATCAAACAAGGAAGGAACTCTTCTGTCAAGAGAGTCGGCCGATGGATAGACTACCTCCCATGCAGGATGAACTTCTCCAGCATGCAAAATGGGCTGTGTTTCAGACAGGAATCTGGGCAACCAGCACAGACACACAGCAAGCGCCTCCTTCTCCAAAGGACTTTGGCTGGACCAAGGATGCATCAGGGTCATGGGTGCCAGTGTGGATAAGCATACCTGAGGTCTCCATTGCCTGAAGAGAGCTGATAAAATGTGTGTGTAAAGGGGACTGTTCCAGTTGTAAATGCAGCAATGCAAATCTTGACTGTTCTGGACACAAATGCAACTGCCGCAAATAGACACCATGCAGGTACAGTAAGGTACACCAATACACCAAGATTTCACGTAAATATACATGTCCATTTGTTTAAATTATGACAACACACTCTTTCTTGCCTGTCTCCCTTGCAGATTACTTCTTAGTGGAGTAAGGAGGGTCATCCAGGCTGTAATCTAGCCCTGTTTTAGGGATTCGAACTTCGGGGGGGATTTTCCGAACGGACCATCGAACCTTCGATGGTTCGTTCGATTGAATAAAAACCGAACAATCGGACCATCGAACCATCGAACGTACTGTACCTTTAACCAGCTAAAACCGTGTAGGAAATGTGTTAAATGCGCTGTTTTATCCATTGAAAACGCGTTGATGCGTGACCGCATTAACACCCTGGCTAACACTTGGAAAATCCAACCCAATCGAGACTTGGTGACTGCGTCGGAGCGCGTCGCGTTCGGGCTGAACAACCCCAGAAATCACATTATAGATCCTTTAGGGTTTTGCAATGAAATCCATCTTTGCTCATGCTTAGGAGAAAGGCTGTTTAATCTTTGGGTGCGTGGATGGGTGTTCGCTATTCGGAGGACAAACAAGTCCATCTCTGCCCAGCTGAGAGTGCTCTCACTCTACTGTCAACCAGCGTGTGTCAGCGAGGCTGGTTCGCCGCCCCAAGAGGAGCGGAATTGGAGCGGAGGACGGTCCTTGATCGCTCCAAGCTGTTCTGGCACACTACTTTAATGGTCACCAGTAACTGTTAGTGTTTACCGGTAGGCCTAACTTATTTCGTATTTGGCTATGTCTATTAATGTGATATTCTGAATAGGACTATCACATTCTGATAATTATTTTCGTGTAAAAAAAAAGAAAAAAACTAAAAAAAAACTGAACCCATTAATTTCGAACTTCGATTGCCAACGTAACGAACGAACATTTGAATCCCCGAATGTTCACTTGCAGCCCTAGCTGACCTGTCCCGATCCTTCTTCCCTTTCATTTATTTTAGTTTAGGTCTCAATCAGTAGAGTTTGAACAGTATGATTGTATTAAAGGTTTGATGGATAATACTTCATGTGCTGTGTCTTGAATCATCATCCAAAATACATCTATTTTTTTTGCTATTTCCGCCTATAATGAGGCCTTATTTAAAAGCTAAATGATTCATAATGGAATCAAATATTGTCATTCTAGATGTTCTGGGATGTCAAGACACTACCTGTAGACACCCTGTGCAAGTATGATGTAAAAACTAGCAGCAGGAGGAGACATGGCAAGCTTTAACCCTCTTTTAGTATAGGCGTTTTTTGCAGTTTTTGATCAAGATAACTTTTGTGCACTATAGGGGTATTTTGAATATGTATGTTTGTATACCGATCTAAAATCCTTCAGTAGGTCATAAAGAAGGCCCATGCAAAGTTTGGTGCTTTTATCCGCTCCGTAACGGTAATGTCACTAAGCCACTCCACTATTCATGGCTCATCCATGCATAACTAACAGGTTTATTTAATCCTGTATTTTCCACACAGTGCTGAGTTGTGCACAGTTAATTTAACAGGAATGGGCGTTTTCTAATCCCTGACCTTTCTCTGTGCCTCTCTGGATATTTCAGCCAGATGGCTTCAGTCCCCTGGACTGTCTTCCTTTGTTGAATTTCCTCTGAAAAGAACCAATAGCATCTGACTTCCTGCAGGAGTGTGCCATTTCCTATAGTGTGAGTATTAGATTGTTGTTACTTGACGAGACATTGCAGCTTTTTAAAGACACATATCTGATCGTACTTTTTAACAATGAGTTGCACAATCTGGTGGTTACGGTGGCAAAAGTATGCTACAGATTTTGATAATGCGTAGTGTTCTACTCTGTCTAACCATGGCACATTATACACATTTGCAGTTAAGTCTTGTCTAAGAGAAGGGTTGCAACATGGTGCCTAGTACAGCCTAGCTTAATTTACCTGTAGTGAAACTAATAGTTGTACGACGCTGTGCTGTATCACTTCCGTTAGACAAGAGGTTCTGCCTCTGTACATCTTAGAGGAATACTATACTTTGCCAAAGATCAATTTTGTCTGTAACTCTACGCTGTGAGAGCTGCTAAACCTCCTCGACATTCAACCTGTTCCACCTTTTTCCATATTTACTTACGGGTTATTTTGCCTTTGAATTCAGCTTACGCCAGCACCCCATGATGGTGAAATTCTACTTCTCTGTCGGGGACAAACAGTGATGGATATCAGCTATATTAATAGCTCATTGTTTTGCTGTGGATAAATATAACTGCACACTAGAGATGGAAACTTGGCACCATTATGACATGAAATTAGTTGTAAGAAGATGAACGTCACAGCACACCATTCAGCAGAATCAGCAGCACTGCAGGGTTGTTTTTCTTTATTTAATGTTTTTAGACTTTTTCTTTATTGATAGGTAATGTATACAGTACACTGACTGGAAATGGGGACAGAGATTGGGGGTGACACACAGCAAAGGTTGTCAGGATCGAGACTCGAACCCACGACATGCTGTCAGGCTTGTTTAGCATTCTAGGTGCCCAGACGGCTACATGCCAGCCCTCCTGGCCCCAAGCAGCACTGCATTTAATGTAAAATGTTAACGATCTATGGAAAATGAAATGTTACAATTAAATGTTAAAATAACTACTGTTAGAAGTACAGTTAGGTCGGCTACATCAGGATTTATAATTATTATTGTATTTGTATGTTGTGTATTTGTAGTGTTATTTTAAATAGCCAGGTGAATAGCATCTCTTCATTATCCTATCCAAGCCAAATTGTAATTTAAATTGTGAACAATCCAACTGCTTTTAGATTTGCCTGAAGGATTGCATTTAATGAGATATTTTGCTTGTGAATGTAGCTAATCAGCGCACTTATAATGAGTACCATCATCGTTGTATATCACTTGGAATGTTAAATTAAATTAAGTTCTCTCTGTGGCTTCCCATAAACAGCAGGTTTATTATTTGGATCCTAAAGGGCTTTTGGTGAGCAAGCAGTGAGCTGCTGTTCCTGCACTCTATGACTGCAACATATCGTTGCTGTCAGGCAAAAACCTCTTATCTCCATAGGTTTTTAGGACCAGTTACCCATATATGGAGATTCCTGATACCCATGTCCAAGATCCATGTATATGGAGACATGAGCATATTTGTTAGACTGACATGTATAGTCAATAGGTTAGACTGACATGTCATTGCATTCACAGATATGGGCTTTATATTGATGACATCAGGGATCTCCATAATATGGGCATAAAAGGGATTCTGTGGTCAGGGATCTCCATATATGGGCATAAAAGGACATAATTAATGTGTGACTCGTGTTGCGGCAACCACACTGGCTAAACTGACACAATATGTCCATATATGTGCATTCCCAGATATGGGCTTAATATTGATGGCATAAATGGATTCTATTGTATGGACATTCCCAGATATCTGTTTAATATTGATGGTCATAAAAGGGATTCTATTAGTGTGGTTGCCCTAACAGGGCGTCATCTGGGAATCAGATACAGAGGCCAGCTCCATATATGGATGATGATGATACAGTTGTCTCCATGTATGGTTATCCAGGGTTTGATCTTTGATGGGGTGATGTCACAACAATGTGACATCACAATGTCAACAATGTGATTTCACAACAATGTGACTTTACTATGACAGGTCAGCAACTATAGACATTTAGGCGTTAGATACGTAAGAAAAGCATCAAAAGTAGCAGTAGATCTGCTACTTTTGTTATTTTTTAATCCTGAAAAGTAACAGTTTTGGACATACCGGTATGAGGTCTCCTCCGGACAGAGGCTGTAATCAAAGAGATAGTGGAGAACATAACGACTGTACTGCTGCTCTTAAATCACGGGCGATTGTATTCAGTTTATATCTTGTTCTTTCCTGGGATGCTGAGCTTGCTTCCTCCCGGTGATAAGGATAAGGGCTTAACAAGTCATCTTGCTGAACAGACAAGTCAGGGATCAAGATATCACAGTGAGAATGACATCAAGATAAATTCTGGCCCGTAACAATCAGTTATTCTATCTAAATGTCAGTCTTAACAAAGATGAGTTAAAATGACTAAGCTTATTATAACTGAAAAATGAATAATCTGGTATTGGCGGAGATCATTTAAGGTTACAA